>NW_023270469.1:36931068-36946812 GCF_011800145.1 Mirounga leonina
AAAGAAAGAAAGAAAGAAAGAAAGAAAGAAAGAAAGAAAGAAAGAAATCCTGAATTCACCAGCTAACTTTACATCTTAAAGAACTGGAGAAAAAACAACAAACAATGTCTTAGCCACACATTAGAACAGAAATAATTAAGATTAGAGCAGAGAACAATGAATTAGAAACCAGAAATATGGTAGAATGATCAATGAAACTAGAAGCTGTTTTTTTTTGAAAGAATTAATAAGATCAATAAACCATTGGCCAGACTTATCCAAAAGAAAAGAGAAAGGACCCAAATTAATAAAATTATGAATGAAAGGGGAGAGATAATGACTAACACCAAGGAAATAGAAACAATTATTAGAAATTATTATCAACAAACATATGCCAACAAATTAAGCAACCTGGAAGAAATGGATGCCTTCCTGGAAACTTATAAACTCCCAAGACTGAAAGAGGAAAAAATTGACAACCTGAATAGACCAATAACCAGATTAAAGCAGTGATCAAAAACCTCCCAAAAACAAGAGTCCAGGGCCTGATGGATTCCCTGGGGAATTCTACCGAACATTCAAAGAAGAAATAATACCTATTCTACTGAAGCTGTTTCAAAAAATAGAAACAGAATGAAAGCTTCCAGACTAAGTCTATGAGGCCAGCATTACCTTAATCCCCAAACCAGGCAAAGGCCCATCAAAAAGGAGAATTTCAGACCAATATCCCTGATGAATATGCCTCAATGTGAGACAGGAATCCATCAAAATCTTAGAGGAGAACATAGGCAGTAACCGCTTCAACATGGGACATAGCGGGGCACCTGGGTGGCTCAGTCGTTGGGCGTCTGCCTTCGGCTTGGGTCGTGATCCCGGGGTCCTGGGATCGGGCCCCACATCAGGCTCCCTGCTCTGCGGGAAGTCTGCTTCTCCCTCTCCCACTCCCCCTGCTTGTGTTCCCTCTCTCGCTGCATCTCTCTCTGTCAAATAAATAAACAAAATCTTTAAACAAACAAACAAACAAACATGGGCCACAGCAACTTCTTTCAAGACACATCTCCAAAGGCAAGGGAAACAAAAGCGAAAATGAACTGTGGGACTTCATCAAAATAAAAAGCTTCTGCACAGTGAAGGAAACAGTCAAAAAAACAAGCAACCCATGGAATGGAGAAGATATTTGCAGATGACACTACAGACAAGGGCTGATATCCAAACTCTATAAAGAACTTCTCAAACTCAACACCCAAAAAACAAATAATCTAGTCAAAAAATGGGCAGAAGACATGAACAGACTTCTCAAAAGAAGACATACAAATGGCTATAGACACATGAAAAAATGTTCATTATCATTAGCCATCAGGAAAATTCAAATCAAAACTACATTGAGATACCACCTTACACCAGTTAGAATGGCAAAAATGGACAGGGAAAGAAACAACAAATGTTGGAGAGGTTGTGGAGAAAGGGGAACCCTCTTACACTGCTGGTGGGAATACAAGCTGGTGCAGCCACTATGGAAAACAGTATGGAGGTTCCTCAAAAAGTTGAAATTAGAGCTACCCTATGACCCAGCAATTGCACTGCTGGGTACTTACCCCAAAGATACAAATGTAGGGATCTGAAGGGGCACCTGCACCCAATGTTTATAGCAGCACTGTCCACAATAGCCAAACTGTGGAAAGAGCTGAGATGCCCTTCAACAGATGAATGGATAAAGAAGATGTGGTCCATATATACAATGGAATATTACCATTATTACAATGGAATATCAGCCATCAGAAAGGATGAATACCCAATTTTTACATCAACATGGATGGGACTGGAGGAGATTATGCCAAGTGAAATAAGTCAAGCAGGGAATGTCAATTATCATATGGTTTCATTTATTTGTGGAACATAAGGAATAGCATTGAGGACATTAGGAGAAGGAAGGGGAAAATGAAGTGGGGGAAATCAGAGGGGGATTTGAACCATGAGAGACTATGGACTCCAAGAAACAAACTGAGGGTTTTCTAGGGGAGGGCATTGGGGGATGTGTTAGCCTAGTGATGGGTATTAAGGAGGGCATGTATTGCATGGAGCACTTGGTGTTATACACAAACAATGAATCATGGAACACTACATCAAAAACTAATGATGTATTGTATGGTGACTAACATAACATACTAAAATTAAATTAAAAAAAAGAAAATTGTTTACATTTACATATTGATACATGTATGTAGGTATACATATGATGACTGCATTCAATTTTTTGAATTATTTAAAAAAATAGTGAAATTGTAATAGTGATGAGCCACATTATGCACTTGGATACAAACTGTAGGACATCATAGCTGAGAGTGAAAAAGGGGACTTGGCTTAAGACAAGCTAAATTGATAAAAAACTGAGCTAGAAATCATTTTTCTCTCTCTCAACCTTGTCTGGTACTTTCTGCCCCTGACTTTGGACTAGGGCTTAGGTGTTGGTGAATGTTCCTCCCTTTCTGATTCTGTGCATACTTTATGATTTCTGCTCCAACTGAAACATGTGCTTCCCCCAGGAAAGTGACCTAGTGATATAGAAGGACAGTGATAGCTGCATTCTGCATTTTAAGAATAGGTCCTTTCCCAATTTTATTGACTCATGCAACTTTGTCAGTTTTTCTATTTACCAATAGAAAGAGAGATGGGAACCAAACATGTCACTTTTTCTTTTTTCTTTACAATAGGACAAGTGTAATGACAAATGATAATTGACACTGGATGATTGATACTGGAAGACAATTGGAAGTGGAGGGCTCAGGGTCACCTGAAGGGTGACCACCACTCATGTCCAGCAATTTGTAGTCAGGAAAGAAAATGGACTCAGTGTTGCCAAATATTTTTTTATTAAAGAGAAGACAGAAATCTGGATTTTTGTATGCAAAATATTTTATTTATTTATTTTTTTACCAGGAAGATCCTGGGTTTGAGGGGTTCACAGATTCCAGATTCATATTCCATCTCAAATGACTTAGAAGGACAGGTGATACCTACAGATCATGTGTGCTGTCCATCTTATTCCCAGGGCCAACTGCTTTTGGTTCAGCCAAGAGCCTTCCTAGGCTTATGGTAGGTAACAAAAACAGGAAGAAAAACACATTCAGATTTTATTTATAGCATGCATTAGCTTTATTTCAGAACATAAATAATTCCTTCCAAATACTGAGGTGGAAAATCCATTTCAGTTATCTGATGAGCTCAAGGAGAGTGACCTGTGCAGGGAAGACTTTTTTATACAATCTTCAAAATATTTCCTGTATTTGAAGAGTTAATTGTTTCATTGAGGTTGCCTTTGATTTTATTTCATCTGAAGACAACAGGGAGAGCAAAGAAGCTGGCTGGGTCTCAAGCCAAGTAAAATGGTGTGTGGGCCTGTCAGTATGATGATGGCTCTATATTGAGAGGGAGAAATAATTGTCCTTTGTCTTTCCTTTGAGTGATCTGTTGCTGAGATGACTTGCTCCCAGAGAGGATATGTGCTTCATAAACATGCCTGTTTGGTTAACACAGTCATGAAAGGGATGGATTGGGTTATCTCTGCAGAGGCTTTTCCACTAATGCCTAAGCCATTCTGGATATAGAGTAAATGCTCTCCTGTCAGGCACTGATGTGAGAGTGTTTCCAGGAATTCTGGGTTCCATTCTGTGCACAGCTGGAAAGAGCAGGATATAGTGGCCAAGTTCAGGTGGGAAATGGAGTCACCCTGTACCCATTGTGCTTGCTTCTACCATGTCTGAGTTCTGGACCCACTCACCACTTTAGGGATCCCAGAAGTGGAGAGTTTCAATTGGATCCCAAAGGGAACAATTTAACTCCATTTGTAAATTATGACCAACTCTAAAGCTATCATTGGAAACTTGTCACTGAGTGTGCAGATTAACATAGCCCTTCTGTTGACATGAAAGGAGCTAACATTTTCACTTTCTTTATAACCATTTACCAATTCACACCATCAACACCCAGTCTGATATCTCATTTCTCATTATCATTTCTTATTACTAATTTCCTTTGTAGATTTAAGCCTGGCTCTGATGTGCTGCTGGTACATTCTGGCACAAGAGTAGCCAGTTTATGTTAGGCAATGGGATTTAATTCATTCTTCCAGGATTTTGAATCCTCTTCATATTTGGGCTGTTTGTGATGAGTAATTAAATTAACATGCAAACACCTATAATGTTGCACTGTTGGTGAGACAGATCCAAACTTACAGTTTATCCATCATTGCTGTGAACACAATACAGCATCAACTGCATTAAAATCAGATTCTCTTTAACAGGTACTGTCTGCCTGAATAATTATTGTGGATTTGTTTTAACATGCTTTCTAGAAGAGCCACACATTCTTATTCTGAACAGCCATTCTATATATGTCTTGGTTGATTGGTTTTAGATTAGCCATTTAATGAAACTGAAATGTATTTGGAGAGCATCGATGCTGCTGTCAGTTTATCAAGAGCTCTGCAGACATAAAAATGAAATAATCTGGTGGGTTCCTCTCCCTTAATGGGAAAGTCATGCTACAGGCAACTCCTTAGGATAATGAAAGGAGCCAGGCATAAAATGTAAACATGCAGTTAGGGAGGCCTAGCTGTTTGGTGTGTTTATCTACTATGTAATTGTCCAAACTAATTAATTTTATGCTAAAATATTTGAAATCTAGATAATTCAGATCTGATTTGATTACCCATCTCTTAAAAAAGAAAATACCTCATATCAAATGTTCATCCTTTGTCAAGCAGGTTGCTCCTGGGTGTTGGGATATTTTAGTGTTTGGTTTCAGACTAGATTGAAGTGGGAGGAAGACCTGCCATACTAGCAAAATGTTTGTGAAAATAACTTTGCATATCATTCCATTTCAATCTAGAATTAATACACTGAAGCCTCCTGGGTGGTCAGATTATGAATCTCAATTATGTAAGAAAGAAAGGTAAGCTCTCTTCTCTAACTTTCCCCCTCTGCATTCTGAAAGTCTGATTTCTCTAAGATCGTTGGAGAGGTTGGCTCCTCTCCATGTCTCAGGCCCAATCCTTGGAGAGATTTTCTTTGTATATGAGGTTAGTTTTATCTGAAAGTTGGTGGTCCCTGAATGTTGGGCATTAAATGGTATTCTAGATCTTAAATTCCTGACAAACTGATGGTTGAGTCTTCCATTTGCAATTTATTTCTTTGAATTTATTGCCTCCTTCTAAGCAAGATTTCATATAGGCTGCAAATGTTCCTGGGAGGGCTTTTCCTCTTATTTCTAGGACCTGTTCTGATATTGCATTTGATTGAATTTTGGAAGTTGCTTGGGTGATTTCCAGGCTGGTCTGGAGTTAGGAGTTTGGAGATAGAGGGTGTCAGTGAAAAATCACCAAGACGACAGTACATATCCTCCATGGGAAAGCCAAACCAGAGGGGCCTGATTTATTCAAGTTTGTGTTTCACTTTTGTCATAATTGTTCTAATGACACTGTAACAAGAAGCAGATGGCCCTACTTACAGGAACCCTCCAGAAACCATATGGTGTGAACATCTGAGGCAAGCAGGGGCCTGTTAACAAGGGGAACACTACCAGAGAGAGGGGCCATAGTCTCTGACCCATACAAAGCTCTGGGGTTTATGCTGAGCCACACACCCATCTGAGGGCATCTATTTAGCCAGAGATGACCACTTCAGCCTCTGGCCAGTGAGGCATCTCTAAAAACATGTCTCTTGGGCTAGAAGCAGAGATCTTCTTCTTGGTCTTATTCCTATGGCCTTCTGTATCATACTGAAGATGTGAATGTGGCATGCCTGCCAGAAGTGGCCCAAATATGTCAGATATAGGACAAGCATATTGCATTATTTGTAACCAGGAAAAATGGTTAAAAAAAATAAAAAGCAATGTGCATTACATATGTGTGATAAAATTATTCATATAGCAACATTTAAGTTTTGACATAAATAATACTCAATAAATATTAAACTAAACTGCTAAATGTTGAATTCCTCTGGATTTGGTCTCAGGCATGTTTCTTTGTTATCTTCTTTTCTACCCTTTACTAGTTTATACTGTTAATTCTTATGGTTTTTGATACCTTCTGGTCGCCACTGATGTCCCTATATTGCCAGGCTGGATGCTTCTTCTGAGCAACAAAAACACACATCTGCCTACTTGCCATTTCTGCCTGGAGACATCTGAAAGTCAACATGTGCAAAATGAAGACTTTGACTTCCCCCCAGACTTGTTTCCCCACATTTTCCATCTCAGTAAATGTCACCACCATCCACTTCATTGTTTAAGCCATTAAACTGTCCTTATTTTCTCCCTTTCCATCTCCCCTCCTACCCCAGTCATTATCAAGCCCAAATATATGTTGAACTTATCCTTTTCCCTCCAGGTTCAATGCCACCGTGCTTATCAAAACCACTACCACTGTTCTTTTGATACACAATCATAATCTACCAAATCTCTCTGCTCTGCCTATTTCCAATCCTTTTTCCACATAATAGTCACCATTATTTCTTATAAACATAAATTAGATGACATCTCTCCCCCTGCTTAAAACCTTCCAGTGATGTCCCATTGCACTTGGAAGAAAAACCCTTCCCTATAATGGCTTAGAAGACCCTATGACCTGGCCCCTGCCTCCTTCTGTGATCTTACCTCATATCATATCCCCATATCCATCCCACTCCTCCATGTCCTCTCTGCTCCCCAATGTCACACAGCATGGCCCTAAGGCTAACACATTGCCTAGTTATCTTGGCTTAAATGTCAGTTCCTCACAGGCTGCCTTATCCACCTATTTATTTAGTCCCCTTGTCCCTGTTATTCTCTGTCTCTGCAAACAGTGCACTTTGTTCGTTGCTTGCACCACAGTTTGAAAGTACATATTTGCTTGATTCCTGGTATACTTTGTCTTTACCACTGGACTGTAAACTCTGTGAGAGCAGGAGCCATGTCTTTCTTTCAATTTCATCTTTGAGTAAATGAAGTGCCTACATCATTTTGGTAGCATAACTTTTAACTAACTTTTTATTTTGGACTCTTAAAAACCTGCCAAAAGTCAGTTCCTCCAAGAAAACATTCTCTATTTCAAGTTATCCCACCACTGGGTTACCTTTAGGGACTTCTTGTCAATCTGGCCACTAATTCATGGAAACCCTGGGGTAGAGGAACACTCACTGTCAGAAAATGGTTAAGACTCATTTCTGGATAACAATTGATGTTTATGGGTCCTAAATGTGTGCTAGGCATTGTGTAACTCTCACAAGTTGAAGAGGGGCTTGTATTCATCTGAGTCCCAGCAAGAAACCAACAGTAATGCAAAGGGAATTTAAATAAGTGGCTATTTCCAGAGATTTGAGTGAAGTTAAGGGAATAAAACATTATGTGAGGACCACTGAGGTATTTACAGTGGAAGAGAGCTGTCTTCACTCTGTAGGGGATGCATGATGCTCTGCCCAAGTCCCTCTTCAGACCTGGAGGACTCACTCCCCTGACTGGTGGCTGTCCAATTTGCACATTCAGGGAGTGGAAGCAGGAACAAATATCCTACCTCATTTTCTTCTCACTTTCCACCCTCCCGCTGCTGTCTTGCATCAGCCAAATATAATTGGAAGCTGGAGTTTGAGGGAGTCTGAGTAAGGCATTTCTGGAAGATCAGCTTCCTGGGACAGAAAGCTAGGCAGAGAAAGGTGGAGGTTCAATCTGGAGGAGCAAAGGCAGAGGAACCAGCATAGGTGGGTATTATTATTGTTCCTTGTTTACAGATAAGGAAATGGATAGAGAGATATGATATGACCTGAATAAAAACATGCAGCTTCTAAGGGGCAGAGGTAGAATATGGACTTTGAGTTCTATGCCGCCCCCCCCTCTTTTTTTTTAAAGATTTTATTTATTTATTTGGGAGGGAAAGAGAGGTCTAGACAGAGCATAGATGGTGTGGAGGGGCAGAGGGAGAGGGGGAAGCAGATTTCCCACTGAGCAGGGAGCCTGATGTGAGGCTTCATCCCAGGGCCCTGGGATCATGACCTGAGCAGAAGGCAGATGCTTAACCAACTGAGCCACCCAGGTAGCCCAAGGTCTATGCTCTTAATCCCATCTCTATAAAGTCTGCTTTGATTTCCAGCACTTCTTTCCCTTCTACAGCTCAGTAGTTCTTTACACACCAAGATTGACCTTTCTATTTCTTTTGCAATCCTCTCATTCCAACACAAACTCAATTTGGCCAGTTTCTATGAGACTTGAGAACTGGGAAGAAAAACTAGAAACTGAACAAGTAATGTCATCAAATCCTTGCTGAGCATATGTCCATGTCCACAGCTCTAGATGAGCTCTGTTTAGTTGACCAATAACATCGATTTCCAGAATAAAATATCAAACAGTCATGTGAACTGTGAAATCCTAATTATGTAAAATGTCTGATGTGAAACCCCAGCATGTTATCTTCTTCTAGGCAGTAATGCTTCTAACCAGAAAGGGCATGTAACTTAAAGTGAACCTAAAATAAATCTTAACAAAGGTATCCTAATTCATGGCTGTGTTTATTAATCTCCCCTATTGTGTTGACACCTTAGAGCTTGTCTCAGTCAGCATCTCCTTCCAGAAGAGAGCTCTCTTTATGTGTGGCATCTGCAGAAATAATCTAGCCTAACTAAAGCCTTACCCTTGGTCTCCATAGGGCAAGGATCTCCACTGAGCCTGACTGGGACAAAAGGAGCAGGGTTTTCTCCAACAGGATTTTGGAAAAGGAATCATGGCAGATGCTGGTATTTTAGTTATAATTTTTTTTCTGGGGGAGATGATGCCATGGTCCTGTCAAGAATCACTGCTGAATATCCAAAAAAGAGAAGATCCTGGTAGGGAGACCATGCAGTGGGATAACGTCAGGGATTACTTTTTAGATTCCCCTTTCTTCTGTTCCTAGAACTCATAGGGAGTATTTTTACATTTGGATTCTTGAAACTGATTTTTCCTTTGCTTCAGATGATTTCCTCAGTACTAGTGCAGCTAATTGATTCCCTTCATTCAAGTCTCTGCTCAAATGTTGCTTCCTCAAAGAGGCCCTCTCTGACCATCCTATATAAAGTGTCTCCATCCTCTTGGATATTCTCAATTCTACTTCCCAGTTTATTTATTCACATAACATCATTTATGAAATTATCTCATTTATTTTATATATCTCCAGTGAGAATATTTGCTCTGAAAAGCCAGACACTGTTTTGTTTAGTGTATGTTGAGTATAGTAGGTGCACCATAAATGTTTCTTGAGTGAATGAATGAATGAATGAATGAGTAAATGAATGAACTGCCGGAGCCATACCTGCCATCATAGAGGCAGCTGGTCAGGTGGGTCTGTTTTCCATCCTAGCACACTGATTTTGAGACTCTAGCTCAGACTATCTCTTCCAGAAAGGTCTCAGAGATGAGGGAAGTTTAAATTAAATCAACAGGGAGGGGCGCCTGGGTGGCTCAGTCGGTTAAGCGTCTGCCTTTGGCTCAGGTCATGATCCCAGGGTCCTGGGATCGAGCCCCTCATTGGGCTCCTTGCTCTGCGGGAAGCCTGCTTCTCCCTCTCCCTCTGCTGTTCCCCCGCTTGTGTTCCCTCTCTCTCTCTGTCAAATAAATAAATAAAATCTTTAAAAAAAATTAAATCAACAGGGATACAACTTGGTGGTGGATAAAAAGAGAATTTTGCTGCTTTCCTTCACTTCAACTGAAAATCATTCCTGAGGCAAAGTTTTCAATCCCATTACTTTGGCTATTTTATAAGTCGTCAGAGGGCCTGTGGTCGATCTTGGTTATCAGGAGACTAAACAAATGCAATTTCCTAATTAGCTTCTGCATGGAATCTGAGCTGAGAGCACTTCATTGTGTGTGCTGGACTGTGGTGCTAAGAGAAGGAGTAATTGGCCAGAATTGGAAAGGGATAAATTTAGTTTAGGTATTTGGAAAAAACTTGTTTTGTCAGATAAATCAGGCAGTGGAATGATCTGATTAATGAACATGAAATAATCTTTGGATGCTTTGAAAAGAGGGCTAGAAACGCTGAAGAGAAAATGAATGAGAAATTAAAGGGGAAGATGAGACAAAAAATTTTATCATTCTGCATTGTTTCTATCAGCTTTGGACCACCTCTTCAAAGGGAAGTTGAGGCTCACACATTGATAAGCTTAAAAAGGTGTAAAATCTCACTTAAAACTGGCATTAAAATACATATTGTACTTTCAATTTTTTTTTAATTAAGGTATAGTGCATTTGGTAAAGTGTACAAACTGCACTAATCTTAGACATACAGCTCAATTAATTTTTATTTCTGAAAGTGTCACCCAGAGAAAGACACAAAGCCTTTCCAGCACCATGGAAGCTTCTTTTTTTTTTTTTTGCCTCTTTCTTGTTAACCTCTAGAGATAATCAGTGTCCTGAATTTTATCCCCAGAGAGTAATTTTGTCAGTTTTTGAACTTTAAATAAATGGAATTGTACAGTATATATCTATGTGTCTGGCTATTTTGTTTAGCTTAATGTCTGAGATATATCCTTGTTGCTACATGTTAATGGCTTATCTTTTTTTCCTTTCATTCATTTATTCCTTTTTAAAACTTAATTTCAGAGGTAGAATTAAGTGACCCAGTACTCATTACATCAAGTGCCCTCCTTAATGCTTATCACCCAATTATCCCTTCCCCCCACCGACCTCCCTTCCAGCAACCCTCAGTTTGTTCCTAGAGTTCAGCATCACTTATGGTTTGCTTCTCTCTCAATTTTCATCTTATTTTATTTTTCCTTCCCTTCCCCCATGTTCATCTGTTTTGTTTCTTAAATTCCACATTTGAGTGAAATCATGATATTTGTCTTTCTTTGATTGACTTATTTCACTTAGCCTAATACCCATAATACTCTAGTCCCATCACATCATTGCAAATGGCAAGATTTAATTCTTTTTGATGGCTGAGTAATATTCCATTGTATATATACACCACATCTTCTTTATCCATTCATTTGTCAATGGACGTCTGGACTCTTTCCATAGTTTGGCTATTGTGGACATTGCTGCTATAAACACTAGTGTTCATGTGCCCCTTCAAATTACTATGTTTGTATCCTTTGGATAAATACTTAGTAGTGCAGTTACTGGGTCATAGGGTGGCTCTATTTTTAACTTTTTGGGGAATTTCCATACTGTTTTCCAGAGTGACTGCACAAGTTTGCATTCCCACCAACTGTGTAAGAGGGTTCTCCTTTTTCTGCATCCTTGCCAACAACTGTTAGTGGCTTATCCTTTTTTTTTTTTTAATTTCTGTGCCACATTCCATTATATGAATATACCAAGTTTGTTCATCCATTCTTCTGCTGGTAGACATTTGTGTTTTGTTTTGTTTTGTTTTCCAGTTTTTGGCTACTATGCATAAAGCGGCTATTGGAACTATGCTTGGATATTTAGTGGGCTCTTTCTGGGTGGCCTAGAAGATTGTCAGGGTTTGGACTTGTGAATCACAGTCTCTTATGTCAAGTTTGAAAGATAAGCAAACTTACATTCTGGTTCTCAGCAATACTTCATGTGGCAGAAATCACCAAAGTTCCTGGATCTTACACAGAATGAAATAATTTATCTGACCTAGATAACCAGAAAGTGTTCCATTACAATGTAGGAAATAAATTTTTCCTCATATATGATAGATAAGAAGTAAGAACATAATGATGAACATTTATTAAACATGTATTCTGTCCCAAGCCCTGTAACACCTTATAAGATAGGCACTATCTTATCTCTCTCTCTCTCTTTTTTTTTTTAAGATGAGAAGACTTAGGAAAGATATTTTAAATACTAAGCACCAAAATAATATAAGATCAATATAAGATTCAATGGTCATAGACTCAACAGTAGAAATTCAAAATAGGTGGAGTTGGCAGGTGGGATAAGACAGAGAAAGGAAATCTGTGTGTGGACTGTGTCTCCAAGTAAGTTAGGACTTCAGCAAACAGCACAGGGGCAGGAGAAGTTCAGGCCAGAGCTGCCTCTTTGGTAAACTGACTAGATGTATAGACCAGTGGTTGCTAGTCTCAGGGCAATATACACATGAATGGGTTGAGTGCTTCATAAAAATGCAGATTCCTTGGTCCCATCTAGGATTACTGAACCAGAATTTTGGACAATATAGTGCCCAGGAATCTGGCTTTTTTTTTTAATTGATGTATATTTGACATACAATATCCTATTAGTTTCAGGTGTACATAATAGTTATTTGACCTTTTTATACATTATGATATGGTTACCATGAAAAGTCTTGTTACCATCAATCTCCATCAACATTATTACAATATTATTGACTATGTTCTCTATTCTGTACATTAGACCCCCATGACTTATTTACTTTATAACTGGAAGTTTGTACCACTTAATTCCCTTCACCTATTTCACATGCCCCCTCAATCTCTTGCCCATCTGGTAACCAACAATTTGTTTCCTGTCTGTATCTATGAGTCTGTTTCTGTTTAGTTTTTTTGTTTCACTTTTTAGATTCCACATATAAGAGAAATCTATGATATTTGTCTTTCTCTGTCTGACTTATTTAACTTAACCTAATACCCTCTAAGTTGATCCATGTTGTTGCAAATGACATAATTTCATTACTTTATATATCTCAGTAGTATTTCATTCCATATATATTCATACCTTCCTTATCCATTCATCTATTGATTTACACCTAGGTTGCTACAATATATTGGATATTGTAAATAATGCTGCAATAATATAAGGATGCATATATCTCTTCAAATTCATGTTTTTGTTTTCTTTGGATAAATACCCCAAAATGGAATTGCTGCATCATATGGTAGTTCTATTTAAAAATTTTTAAAGAAACTCCATACTGTTTTATATAGGGGCTGCACCAATTTACATTCTCACCAACAGTGTATAAGGGTTCCCTATTCACATCCTCACAAACACCTGTTATTGTCTTTTTGATAATAGCCAATCTGAAAGGTGTGAGGTGATATCTCATTGTACTTCTGATTTGCATTTCCCCGATGATTAGTGATGTTAAGCATCTTTTCCTGTGCCTGTTGGCTGTTTGGATGTCTTCTTTGGAAAAATGCCTATTCAGGTCTTTTGCCCATTTTTAGAAAATGATAGCAGAAGAGAGAGAAATAGAGACACAGAGAGAGACAGAGAGAGAGTGGGGGAGGGTCAGAGGGAGAGGGAGAGAGACGGAATCCTAGGCAGACTCCCTGCTGAGTGCAGAGCCTGATGTGGGGCTCAATTTCACACACTGAGATCATGACCTGAGCTGAAATCAAGAGTTGGATACTTAACTGGCTGAGCCACTCAGGCACCCCTGCCCATTTTCTAATCAAGTTGTTTGTTTTTTGATAATAAGTTGTATAAGTTCTTTATGTATTTTGAATATTAACTCCTTATCAGATGTGTGATTTGCAGATCTCTTCCCTCATTCAGTAGGTTGCCTTTTCATTTTGTTGATTTTTTTTTTTTTTTTACTGTCCAAAAGCTTTTTAGTTTGATGTAATCCCATTTGTTTATTTTAGCTTCTGTTGCCCTTGCTTGGAGAGACTGGTCCAAAAAATATATATATATTGTTAAGATTGATGTCACAGAACTTACTGCTTATGTTTTCTTCTCTGAATGTTATGGTTTCTGGTCTTACATTTGAGTCTTTAATTCATTTTGAATTTATTTTTGCATATGGTATAAGATAGTAATCCAGTTTCATTCTTTTGCATGCAGCTGTTTAGTTTTCCCAACACCATTTGCTGAAGGGGCTATCTTTTCCTCATTGTATATTCATCCTTCATTTGTCATAGATTAATTGGTCATATACATGTGGATTTATTCCTGGGCTCTCCTTTGATCTATGTGTGGGTTTTGTGCCAGTACCATACTGTTTTGATTATTATAACTTTGTAGTATAGTTTAAAATCAGGAAGCATGATATTTCCAGGTTTGTTCTTCTTTCTCAAGATTACTTTGGTTATTTGGGGTCTTTTGTGATTCTATACAAATTTTAGGATTATTTGTTCTAGTTCTGTAAAAAATGCCATTGGTATTTTGGTGGGGATTGCATTAAATCTGTAGATTGCTTTGTATAGTATGGACATTTTAAGAAGATTACTCCTTCCAATTCATGAGCACAGAATATATTTCCACTTATTTGCATTTTCTTCAATTTCTTTCATCAATGTCTTAGTTTTCAGAATATAGGTGTTTCACCTCCTTGATTAAATTTATTCCTTTTTGATATAATTGTATATGGGATTGTTTTGTTAATTTCTCTTTCTGATAACTCATTATTAGTTTAAAAAAATACAACCAATTTCTGTATGATAATTTTGTATCCTGCAAGTTTGCTGAATTCATTTATTAGTTCTCATAGTTTTTGGTGGAGTCTTGAGGGTTTTCTATATAATATCTTGTCATCTGCAAATAGTGACAGTCTTACCTCTTCCTTTCCATTTTGGATGTATTTTATTTCCTTTTCTTCTGTAATTGCTCTGGCTAGGACTTCTAATACTATGTTAAGTAAAAGTGGCAAGGGTGAGCATCCGTGTTTTGTTCTTATCTTAGGGGAAAAGCTTTTGTCTTTTCAGCACTATGATGTTGTGTGGGTTTGTCATATATGGCCTTTATTATGTTGAAGTACATTTCTTCTACACCCACTTTGTT
This sequence comes from Mirounga leonina, assembly GCF_011800145.1. Taxonomy (NCBI): domain Eukaryota; kingdom Metazoa; phylum Chordata; class Mammalia; order Carnivora; family Phocidae; genus Mirounga; species Mirounga leonina. Next base: position 36,945,721 of record NW_023270469.1, read on the forward strand.
GAAAGTTTTTTTTTTTATCATAAATAGATGTTGAATTTTTTAAATTTAAATTCAATTAGCCAACACATAGTACATCATTAGCTTCAGATGTAGCATTCAGTGATTTATCAGTTGCAAATAGCACCCAGTGCTCATCACAACATGTGCCCACCTTAATGCCCATCACCCAGTTACCCCATCCCTCACACCTACCTCCCCTTTTGCAGCCCTCAGTTTGTTTCCCAGAGTCAAGAGACTCTCATGGTTTGTCTTCCTCTCTGATTTCTTTCCATTTAGTTTTCCCTCCCTTCCTCTGTGATCCTCTGTGCTATTTCTTTTATTCCATATATGAGTGAAACCATATGCTAATTGTCTTGCTCTGATTGACTTATTTCACTTAGCATAATACCCTCCAGTTCCATCCATGTGGCTGAAAAGGGTAGGTATTCATCCTTTCTGATGGTTGAGTAATATTCCATTGTATATATAAACCACATCTTCTTTATCCATTCATCTGTTGAAGAACATCTCGGCTCCTTTGACAGTTTGGCTATTGTGGACATTGCTGCTATGAACACTGAGGTCAGGTGCCCCTTTGTTTCACTACCTCTGTATATTTGGGGTAAATACCCAATAGTGCAATTGCTGGGTCATAGGGTAGCTCCATTAGATGTTGAATTTAATCAAATTTTTTCCTGCATTTATTATGATCATATGATTTTTATCCTTTGTTTTGTTGATGTGGTGCATCAATGTGGTGCATTGATTGATTTGCAAATATTGAACCATCTTTGCATCCCCAGAATAAATCCCACTTGATTGTGGTGTATGATCTTTTTGATGTATTGTTGAATTTTGTTTGCTATTTTTTTCCAGATTTTTGCATCTATGTTCATCAGAGATATTGGCCTGTAATTTTTTTCAATTCTCTTTTCTTTTCTTTTCTTTTTCCTTCCTTCCTTCCTTCCCTCCCTCCCTCCCTCCCTTCCCTTCCTCCCTTCCTCCTTCTCTTCCTCCCTTCCTTCCTTCCTTCCTTCTTTCATTCGTTCGTTTGTTCCTTCCTTCCTTCCTTCCTTCCTTCCTTCCTTCCTTCCTTCCTTCCTTCCTTCCTTC
>NW_023270469.1:36946822-37025656 GCF_011800145.1 Mirounga leonina
TTCCTTCCTTCCTTCCTTCCTTCCTTCCTTCCTTCCTTCCTTCCTTCTTCTTTCCTTCTTCCTGGGTCTTTGTCTGCTTTTGGTATCAGAGTAATGCCAGTCTCATAAAATGAACTTGGAAGCACTTCTTTCTCTTTAAATTTTTGAAATACTTTGAGAAGGATATATACTAATTCTCCATTGAATGTTTGGTAGAATTCACCTGTGAAGCCGTCTGGTCCTGGGATTTTGTTTTAGGGGAGTTTTAAAATAACTGATTCAATTTTATTACTTGTAATTAGTAGATGCATATTTTCTATTTCTTCATGATATATTAGTGGGAAATTGTGTGTTTCCAGGAATTTATCATTTTGTTTTAGGTTGCTGATAATTGTTTATAGTAGCTTCTTATGATCTTTTGTATTTCTGTGATATCAGTTGTAACTTTTTTTAATCTGATCTTATTTATTTTGACCCTCTTTCTTTTTTTTCTTGATGAGTCTGGCTAAAGGTTTATCAATTTTGTTTATCTTTTCAAAGAACCAGTTCTTATTTTCATTGATTTTCTCTATTTTTTGTTTAGTTTTCATTTCATTTATTTTCATCCTAATTTTTATTATTTCCTTTCTTCTACTAACTTAGTCTTTCTTTGTTCTTCTTTTTCTAGTTTCTTTGGGTATAAAGTTAGATTTTTTATTTGAGATTTTGCTTGCTTCTTGAAGTAGGCTTGTATCACTAGGAAATTTCCTCTTGGAACTGCTTTCCTGCATCCTGCAGATTTTGGAAAGTTCTATTTTCATTTTCATTTGTCTCAAGGTATTTTTTATTTCCTCTTTGATTTCTTCATTGACGCATTGGTTGTTTAGTAGCATGTTGCTTAGTTTCCACATGTTTGTGTTTAAGTTTTCTTTTTGTAATTGATTTCTAGTTTCATATCATTGTCATCAGAAAAGATGCTTATTAAGATTTTAATCTTCTTGAATTTGAGACTTGTTTTATGGCCTAATATATAATCTCTTATAAAGAATGTTCTGTGTGTATTCTGCAGTTGTTAGATAAAATGTTCTCTCTATGCAAATGCATATGCAGATGTTCATCTGGTCTAATGTGTTAAGGCTAATGTTTCCTTATTGACTTTCTGTCCAGATCATCTATCCATTGTTGTAAGTGGGGTATTAAAGTCCCCAACTAATATTGCATTACTGTTATTTTCCCTTTTATGTCTGTTAATATTTGCTTTATATATGTAGGTGCTCCTATACTGGATGCATAAATATGTATGGATGTAATATCCTTTGTTTGGATTGACCCCTTTATCATTATGTAATGACCTTTGTCTTTTCTTACAGTCTTTGTTTTTTTTTTAAATTATGTTATGTTAATCACCATACATTACATCATTAGTTTCTGATGGAGTGTTCATGATTCATTTTTTGTATATAACACCCAGTGCTCCATGCAGAACATGCCCTCTTTAATACCCATCACCAGGTTAACCCATCTTCCCACATCCCTCCCCTCTAGAACCCTCAATTTGTTTTTCAGAGTCCATAGTCTCTCATGGTTCACCTCCGCCTCCGATTCCCGCCCCTTCATTCTTTCCCTCCTGCTATCTTCTTCTTCTTCTTTTTAACATAAAATGTATTAGTTGCTTCAGAGGTACAGATCTGTGATTCAACACTCTTGCACACTTCACAGCATTCACCATAGTGCATACACTCCCCAATGTCTATCACTCAGCCACCCCATCCCTCCAACCCCCTAGACTCCAGCAACCCTCAGTTTGTTTCCTGAGATTAAGAATTCCTCATATCAGTGAGGTCATATGATACATGACTTTCTATGATTGATTTATTTCGCTCAGCATAATACCCTCCAGTTCCATCCACATCATTGCAAATGGCAAGATTTCATTCTTTTTGATGGCTGCATAATATTCCATTGTGTATATATATATATATATATATATATATATATATATATATATATACACATACCACCTCTTCTTTACCCATTCATCTGTCAATGGACATCTTAGCTCTTTCCACAGTTTCGCTATTGTGGACATTGCTGCTATAAACATCAGTATGTAAACACCCCGACATTTGTATCTGTGGGGTAAATACCCAGTAGCGCAATTGCTAGGTCATATGATAGCTCTATTTTCAACTTTTTGAGGAACCTCCATACTGTTTTCCAGAGTGATTGCACCAGTTTGCATTCTCACCAACAGTGTAGGAGGGTTCCCCTTTCTCCACATCCCCACCAACATCTGTCATTTCCTGACTTGTTAATTTTAGCCATTTTGACTGGTGTGAGGTGGCATCTCATTGAGGTTTTGATTTGGATTTCCCTGATGCCAAGCGATTTGAGCACTTTTTCATGTGTCTGTTGGCCATTTGGATATCTTCTTTGGAAAAATGTCTGTTCATGTCTTCTGCCCATTTCTTCACTGGATCACTTGTTCATAGGGTGTTGAGTTTAATAAGTTCTTTATAGATTTTGGATAAAAGCCCTTTATCTGATATGTCATTTGTAAATATCTTCTCCAATTCTCTTGGTTGTCTTTTCGTTTTGTTGACTATTTCTTTTGCTGTGCAAAAGGTTTTTCTCTTGTTGAAGTCCCAATAGTTCAGTTTTGCCTTGCTTCCTTTGCCTTTGGCAATGTTTCTAGGAAGAAGTTATTGCAGATGAGGTTGAAGAGCTTGCTGCCTGTGTTCTCCTTTAGGATTTTCATGGAGTCCTGTCTCACATTGAGGTCTTTCAACCATTTTGGGTCTATTTTTGTGTGTGGTGTAAGGAAATGGTCCAGTTTCATTCTTCTGCATGTGGCTGTCCAATTTTCCCAACACCATTTGTTGAAGAGACTGTCTTTTTTCCATTGGACAGTCTTTCCAGTTTTGTTGAAGATTAGTTGACCATAGAGTTGAGGGCCCATTTCTGGGCTCTCTATTCTGTTCCATTGATCTATATGTCTGTTTTTGTGCCAGTACCATACTGTCTTGATGATGACAGCTTTGTAATAGAGCTGGAAGTCCGGAATTGTGATGCCACCAGCTTTGCTTTTCTTTTTCAACATTCCTCTGGCTATGCGGGGTCTTTTCTGGTTCCATACACATTTTAGGATTATTTGTTCCATTTCTTTGAAAAGAGTGGATGATATTTTGATGGGGATTGCATTGAATGTGTAGATTGCTCTAGGTAGCATTGACATCTTCACAATATTTGTTCTTCCAATCCATGAGCATGGAATGTTCTACCATTTTTTGGTGTCTTCCTCAATTTCTTTCATGAGTATTTTATAGTTTTCTGAGTAAAGATTCTTTGCCACTTTGGTTAGATTTATTTCTAGGTATCTTATGGTTTTGGGTGCAATTGTAAATGGGATCAACTCCTTAATTTCTCTTTCTTCTGTCTTGTTGTTGGTGTATAGGAATGCCACTGACTTCTGTGCATTGATTTTATATCCTGCCACTTTACTGATTTCCTGTATGAGTTCTAGCAGTTTTGGAGTGCAGTCTTTAGGGTTTTCCACATAAAGTATCAGATCATCTGCAAAGAGTGGGAGTTTGACTTCTTCTTTGCCGATTTGGATGCCTTTGATTTCTTTCTTTTTTTTTTTTTTTGTCTGATTGCTGTGGCTAGGACTTCTAATACTATGTTGAATAGCAGTGGTGATAGTGGACATCCCTGCCGCGTTCCTGACCTTAGGACGAAAGCTTTGTTCTTTCCCATTGAGAATGATATTCACTGTGGGTTTTTTCATAGATGGCTTTTATGATATTGAATTATGTACCCTCTATGCCTATACTCTGAAGAGTTTTGATCAAGAAAGGATGCTGTACTTTGTCAAATGCTTTTTCTGCATCTATTGGCAGGATCATATGATTCTTGTTCTTTCTTTTATTAATGTATCACATTGATTTGCAGATGTTGAACCAACCTTGCAGCCAAGGGATAAATCCCACTTGGTCGTGGTGAATAATCCTTTTAATGTACTGTTGGATCCTATTCGCTAGTATTTCGGTGAGAATTTTTGCATCCATGTTCATCAGGGATATTGGTCTGTAATTCTCCTTTTTGATGGGGTCTTTGTCTGGTTTGGAGATCAAGGTAATGGTAGCCTCATAAAACGAGTTTGGAAGTTTTCCTTCCATTTCTATTTTTTGGAACAGTTTCAGAAGAATGGGTATTAATTCTTCTTTAAATGTTTGGTAGAATTCCCCTGGAAAGCCATCTGGCCCTGGGCTTTTGTTTTTTGGGAGATTTTTGATGCCTGCTTCAATTTCCTTAGTGGTTATAGGTCTGTTCAGGTTTTCTATTTCCTTCTGGTTCAGTTTTGGTAGTTGATACATCTCTAGGAATGCATCCATTTCTTCCAGATTATCTCATTTGCTGGTATATAGTTGCTCATAATATGTTCTTATAATCGTTTGTATTTCTTTGGTGTTGGTTGTGATCTCTCCTCTTTCTTTCATGGTTTTGTTGATTTGGGTCCTTTCTCTTTTCTTTTTGATAAGTCTGGCCAGGGGTTTATCAATCTTGTTAATTCTTTCAAAGAACCAGCTCCTGGTTGTGTTGATCTGTTCTACTGTTCTTTTGGTTTCTATTTCATTGATTTCTGCTCTGATCTTTATTATTTCTCTTCTCCTGCTGGGTTTAGGCTTTATTTGCTGTTCTTTCTCCAGCTCCTTTTGGTCTAGGGTTGGGTTGTGTATTTGAGACCTTTCTTGTTTCTTGAGAAAAGCTTATATTGCTATACACTTTCCTCTTAGGACTGCTTTTGCTGCATCCCAAAGATTTTGAACAGTTGTGTTTTCATTTTCAATTGTTTCCATGAATTTTTTTAATTCTTCTTTAATTTCCTGGTTGACCCATTCATTCTCTAGTAGGATGCTCTTTAGCCTCCATGTATTTGAGTTCTTTCCGACTTTCCTCTTGTGATTGAGTTCTAGTTTCAAAACATTGTGGTCTGAAAATAGGCAGGGAATGATCCCAATCTTTTGGTGCCGGTTGAGACCTGATTTGTGACCTAGGATGTGATCCATTCTGGAGAATGTTCGATAGGCACTAGAGAAGAATGTGTATTCTGTTGCTTTGGGATGGAATGTTCTGAATATCACTGTGAAGCCCATTTGGTCCAGTGTGTCATTTAAAGTCTTTATTTCCTTGTTGATCTTTTGCTTAGATGATCTGTCCATTTCAGTGAGGGGGGTGTTAAAGTCCCCCACTTTATTGTATTGTTGTCGATGTGTTTCTTTGCTTTTGTTATTAATTGCCTTATATAATTGGCTGCTCCCATGTTAGGGGCATAGATATTTACACTAGTTAGATCTTCTTGTTGGATAGACCCTTTAAGTAGGATATAGTGTCCTTCCTCATCTCTTATTACAGTTTTTGGTTTAAAATCTAATTTGTCTGATATAAGGATTGCCACCCCAGCTTTCTTTTGGTGTCCATTAGCATGGTAAATTGTTTTCCACACCCTCACTTTCAATCTGGGGGTGTCTTTGGGTTTAAATGAGTCTCTTGCAGACAGCATATCAATGGGTCTTGTTTTTTTATCCAGTCTGATAGCCTGTGTCTTTTGATTGGGGCATTTAGCCCATTTACATTCAGGGTAACTATTGAAAGATATGAATTTAGTGCCATTGTATTACCTGTAAGGTGACTGTTACTGTATATTGTCTGTGTTCCTTTCTTTGTTTTTTAAAGATTTTATTTATTCATTTGACAGAGAGAGACACAGCAAGAGCGGGAACACAAGCAGGGGGAGTGGGAGAGGGAGAAGCAGGCTTCCCGCTGAGCAGGGAGCCCGACGTGGGGCTCGATCTCAGGACCCTGGGATCATGACCTGAGCCGAAGGCAGACTCTTAATGACTGAGCTACCCAGGTGCCCATGTCTGTGTTCCTTTCTGGTCTATGTTGCTTTTAGAGTCTCTCTTTGCTTAGAGGACCCCTTTCAATATTTCTTGTAGGGCTGGTTTCGTGTTTGCAAATTCCTTTAGTTTTTGTTTGTACTGGAAACTTTTTTATCTCTCCTTCTATTTTCAAAACTATATCCAGCCTAGCTGGATATAGTATTCTTGGTTGTATATTTTTCTCATTTAGTGCTCTGAATGTAACCTGCCAGTCCTTTCTGGCCTGCCAGGTCTCTGTGGATAGGTCTTTTGCCAATCTAATGTTTCTACCATTGTAGGTTACAGATCTCTTCTCCCGAGCTGCTTTCAGGATTTTCTTTTTGTCTCTGAAACTCGTAAGTTTTACTATTAGATGTCGGGATGTTGACCTATTTTTACTGATTTTGAGAGGGGTTCTCTGTGCCTCCTGGATTTTGATGCCTGTTTCCTTCCCCAAATTAGTAAGTTCTCTGCCATAATTTGCTCCAATATACCTTCTGCCCCTCTCTTTCTTCTTCTTCTGGGATCCCAATTATTCTAATGTTTCATCTTATGGTATCGCTTATCTCTCGAATTCTGCCCTCGTGATCCAGTAGTTGTTTATCTCTCTTTCTCTCAGCTTCTTTATTTTCCATCATTTGGTCATCTATATCGCTAATTCTCTCTTCTGCCTCATTTATCCTAGCAGTTAGCGCTCCCATTTTTGATTGCACCTCATTAATAGCCTTTTTGATTTCAACTTGGTTAGATTTTAGTTCTTGTACTTCTCCAGAAAGGGTTTCTCTAATAACTTCCATGCTTTTTTCAAGCCCAGCTAGTATCTTTAAAATCATCATTCTGAACTCTAGATCTGACATCATACTAATGTCCTTATTGAGTAGGTCCCTGGCAGTGGGTACTGCCTCTTGTTTGCTCTCGGGAGCTTTTGTTCTTTGCAAGCTTTCTGTTCGGCTTTGGAGGATGAGAGTGAAAATGGCGGCCTCCCAAGCTCTGCCCCAGAGGAGCCGAGAACTTGGGGCCCCACTCCTCAGTGTGCCCCCAGAGAAAAGCAGTCAATCACTCCCATCTCCCTGGTCTCTGGCTGCACTCCATGCTCTCCCAGCCTGTGACCAAGCATTTCTATCTCTGGCTCACGACCCATTGTGGAGTCTCCAAACCCAGCAGATTCCTGAGGTGCACTCCTGTGCCACTCCTCCTGGGGGAACAAGGAGAGTCTCCCCAGATCTGCTACTTGTTGGGTCCCTGCTTGAAGAGCAGTGGCCCGACTGTGCTGCTGATCAGTTTATGGCAACTCCGAGCTGAGAGCCCACTCCTCAGTTCCATCTCTCCAGCCATCTTACCCACTCCGATCCCTGGGAGCTCTGCTGCACTCAGGCACCCCCAGTCTTTTGTGAGCCCATGGGTCCTGAGACCACACTGTTCCAGTGAGTGTTGTACACCCCCACTTAGCCAGCTGAGTGATGTCCCTCAGCAGAGCTGACTTCTAAAGTTCAGATTTTGTGCTCCATGGCTCTGTCACTTGCCAGAAGTGGTGGACGGAGGCCCCCTCCTCTGCCATCTATCCTCCCAAATATCGCCTCAGATTCACTTCTCTGCATGTCCTACCTTCCAGAAAGGGGTCGCTTTTCTGTTCAGAGAGTTGTTGCTATTCTTTTCTTCGATCTCCTGTTGAGTTCATGGGTGTTCAGAATGGTTTGATCCCTATCCAGCTGAATTCCTGGGACCAGACAAAATCCAGGTCTCCCACTCCTCTGCCACCTTGCTCCACACCCCCTCCAGTCTTTGTTTTAAAATCTGTTTTGTTTCATATGAGTTTTGATACCCCTGCTTTCTTTTCATTTTCATTTTTTTTTTTTTTAAGATTTTATTTATTTATTTGAGAGAGAGAGCACATGAGAGGGGGGAGGGTCAGAGGGAGAAGCAGACTCCCTGCCGAGCAGGGAGCCCGATGCGGGACTCGATCCCGGGACTCCAGGATCATGACCTGAGCCGAAGGCAGTCGCTTAACCAACTGAGCCACCCAGGCGCCCCCATTTTCATAGAATATCTTATTCCACCCCTTCACTTTCAGTCTCTCTGTGTGTCTATAGATTTGATGTGAGTCTCTTGCAGGTAGCATATAGAAGGGTCTTGGTTGCTGTTGTTGTTGTTGTTTAATTAATGCATTCAGCCGCACTATGTCTTTTGATTGGAGCTCTTTTGATTGGTGGCTCTATTTACATTTAAAGTAATTATTGATGGGTATGTACTCTTGCCATTTTGTGAATTGTTTTGTTCTGTTTTGTTTTGTTTTGTTTTGTAGTTCCTTTCTCCTTCTCTTGGTCTCTTCCTTTGTGAGTTGATGGTTTTCTTTAGTGTTATGTTTGGGTTCCTTTCTTTGTATTTTTTGTGAATCTAGGTTTTTGTTTTGTGGTTACCATGAGGTTCATACATATCAACCTTGCATCTATAGCAGTCTATTTTAAGCTCTAGTTGCTTAAGTTCTAACGCACTCTAAGAGTACTACATTTTTATTCCTCCTCTCACAATGTTATGTTTTTGACATCATATTTTACATTATTTTGTAAAACTACTAAACTACTTATTGTAGTTATAGTTGATTTTACTATTTTTGTCTTCAACCTTCATTGTAACCTTTTAACTGCCTGATCTTCTGCCTTTACCAAGTATTTGCTTTTACTAGTGATATTTTCTTTTTTGTGTGTTTTCTTTTTCTTGTTAGGTCTTCTGTTTTCCTGCTTAAAGAAGATCCTTTACCATTTCTTGGGAAGGTGGTTTAGTGGTGATGAACAACTTTAGTTTTTGCTTTTCTAAGAAACTCTATCCCTCCATTAATTATGAATGATAACCTTGTCAGATAAAATATTCTTGGGTGTAAATTTCCTTTTCAACACTTTAAATATATTCTGTCACTGCTTTTCACCCTGAAAAGTTTCTGCAGAAAAAATCAGCTGATAGTTTTTTGTTGTTGTTGTTTCTCTTGTATGTACCTATTTGTTTTTCTCTTGCTGCCTTTAAAATTCTCTCTTTATTTTTAATTTTTGCTATTCAAGTTTAACATATCATGGTATGGATCTCCTCAGGTTCATTTTGTTTGGGACTCCCTTTGATTCCTAGATCTGGATATTTGTTTCCTTCCCCAGGTTAGAGAAATTTTTAGCCATTATTTTTCTAAATTTTCTGCCCCTTCCTCTCTTACAGGATCCCTATAATATGAATGCTAATATGATTGATGTTGTCCCAGGGTCCCTTAAATTCTCCTAATTTTTAAATATTCTCTTTTTTTGTTTGTTTTGACTGGCTGATTTCCACTGTCCTGTCTTTCAGATTACTGATTTATTCTTTTGTATTATTTAATCTGCTGCTGATTCCCTCTAGTGTGTTTTCATTTCAATTATTGTATTCTTCAGCTCTGATTGGTTCTTTCATTTTCTAACTCTGTTGAAGTTTTCACTGTGTTCCTCCATTCTTTTTTTTTTTTTAAGATTTTATGTATTTATTCATGAGAGACAGAGAGAGAGAGAGGCAGAGGGAGAAGCAGGCTCCCGAGGAGCAGGGAGCCCGATGCAGGACTCAATCCCAGGACCCTGGGATCATGACCTGAGCCGAAGGCAGACGCTTAACCATCTGAGCCCCCAGGAGCCCTGTGTTCCTCCATTCTTATCTGAAGTTCAGCGAGTATCTTTATGATCATTACTTTGTATTCTTTATCAGGTAAATTATCTCTGTCTCATTAGGCTTTCACCCCCTCCTTGGGTTTTATCTTCTTTCATTTGGAACGTATTCCTTTGTCTCACCATTTTGTTTGACTTTCTGGTTTGTTTGTTTGTTTGTTTTATGAATTAGGGAGAACAGTTACTTTTCTTGGTCTTGAAGGAGTGGCCTTATGTATGAGTGTCCCCTATGTAGACTGTGTGTGGCTGGTGGCTTTGGCAGGCTGGCTGGAGCTGGAGTGGGTGCAGGCCCAGGGGTTCCCAGTCTATGCCATGCTAGAGTTGCCTTGGCTGGAGCTGGAGTGGGCATGGTCCAGGGAAATCTTCAGGTACAGCATGCTGGGGTTGTCTTGGGGGGACAACTGGAGCTGGTGTGGGTCAGGGACCTATGGTACACTGAGGTGGCCCTAGAAAGCTGGCTAGAGTACCTGGACCGTTCTCCTTTCCACACTATTGCAATGTAGGGGGAATGTAAAAAATGGTGCTGACAGGTGCCTCCAACCCTGGAGAGCATTCCAGCAGTTTCCCACTCTTTTGGCAGACACTCTCAAAGTAGTAAATATATGCCCTTCACTTATCATCTCATTGCCCTTTAAACTACTGTTTGTTTGTTATTTTATGTGACTGAGGGCACACAAGTCTTCACATGAGCCCTTCTGTGATATCCCTCCCTACTGCAGGTCACTGTGTTGGGGGTGGGGTTCAGCCTTTACCATATCTCTGTCCTTCCTACCCTTCTCTATGTGGTCCCTCTATCACTTGTATAGTAGCTGTTCAATCAGCTCTCAGTTTTTCTTCAGGAAGAATTGGTCTATATGTGGGTATAGATTTAGTGCATTCATGGGAGGAGGGGAATTCAGGGTCTTCCTACATCACCATGTTGGACTGCCTTCTGGGCATCTTATTTTTAATGTGCACTCCTGGTGATGGTGATCGGTAGTGAGGTTTGATGTCTGTATAGCCTCAGCAGCTCTGACTTTTGAAGGAAACTTGTTTTCACTGTCTTATCTGTCAAACATGCGGTGACTGGGCTTCTGAATGCATTGGCTAGATGATTTGGTGTCATGAAGGCTTAGCCAACAACTTATAAAATCTACTTTCACATATAATATAACTGCAATTCTTTCTGTGGTGAATGCTTTTATTTCCAGAAAATCAAGACAGACAACAACATTTCTATTTAGACTCATGGAATGCCTCCGGCTCATGACTGGCTTTTGGAATTTCTTGTTTAATTTTCAATGATGAGGTTGGGGCTAAAAAGCATAGTTTTCTTTAAAACCTAGTTTTCAACTTTATAAGTTAGTTAAGACTTATAATGACCTGCTTTTCCAAGGATCAGTAATAATGTGGTACATGTATTTCATTAAAAGTCCATATCAGAAATGAAAACATATGCTGCTCTGCTTTCTGGTATTCCATTTAGAGGGTATTTTATGAAAGTGTCAGGGAGATGAGTAAAATGTCCTTATCTATATTCAAATTTGCCAGGAAAATCCATTGGCAAAATGGTTTCCAGTAATTTAAAGTAATTTAATATACTGTAAGCGAAAGCCCCTTTTCCCATTTGTTTTTTTAAGTGAGAGGAATGTTACCCAAAGATTGCATTAATGTGATTGTTAAAAAGCTTCCATATATCTCCAGAAACCAATGGCTACGGAGGGATTTTGCCTTTGGTCCAGGGAATGCATTTGACTTTTAGGTGTTTTATAAAGGTCAAGAAGATGTCTAGATGGGTTGCAAGGATCTGAAACCTGTCCATTCCAGGCTCTCTTAACTCCAGGATGAGAAGGAGGGAAGTGGCCAATACCAGCAAAGGATGACTGGAGATGCTTCTGGTGACAACTGAAGAGTTGGTTCTTCAGTGGAAGAGAAGACTCTGGAATCAGTCTGGGTTTGGATCCTGGTACAACACATACTGAGTATGTGCCCTTGGGAAAACTATCTAACTTGCTGTGTATCCACTTTCTTATCTGTAAAATGTGCATGATGATAATATAGTACCAGTTTCTGTAGGACTGTTGTGTACATTCTGTGCAAAGGTACAACAAGCTGTGTATCCAGTAACAGTCAGCTGTCACTTTTTTTATTATGTCTGGAGCTGTCAGCCCTCTTGCCACTTCCCAGTGAACCTCACAAGTGTTCAACTCACAACTTTTACAATGTACAAATAAGTTGTTGATTTATTCAGTTTCTTTCTACACATGGGTGGCTTTTATAATAAGACAGAAAGGTAGGTTTACTTAGTGTAGAAGTAATAATAATTTAAAAGAAGCTCCTGGAGTGGGAAGGTTGGGGTGGGCATTTCATAAGGTGTCTGAGATTATGTATGTGATTTGGATAGATAGATTAGAGTGGAAACTTGATGGACAAAAGCCTCTGTAGCCAAACAACTCATCCCACCAACTATCCTGGGGATACAGTATTCCATTAAGATGTGCAGATTAGCTGAGAACATTGCAGCAGCAGGAAGCAGTCATCCTGATGAGCCAAGCACCACCTAGCAGAGTCCTGGGAGAATGTGGTGGTGGATGTGTTTTGTCGGGAAGAAGCACAGAGACACAGGTGTTGCTGAGCTCAAGGAAGCCAGTGAACTGGGTAGGGCAGTGAGGGCCATGGTCACCACTGTAGCTCCACAGCCCATGTACTTGGCTTGCAGCAGATACCAAGTAACCATCTGACGACAAGGCAGGGCTCCTCCACTCATCCTTTCAGCACTCCTCAGGTCTTAAGGACTCCTTTTCCTCTACTCCTGACATTTCTTTATCCTAAATATTCAGTAAGTCTCAGTTTAGCCAAAGCTTTGCCAGCCTTATAAAATAATTAGAATCTGAATGCCTTGAACATGGATATGTTGGCCTCCATTCCTGTTCTCTGGCACAGCCAGGCTTCACTCTTCCCCTCTCCTGCTCAACCCTGTAAGAACTTAAATTTCCTCCCTTGGGAAGATATGATTTCCTTCAGGGAATCTTCTCTGTTGCATCTGAGTCAGGCATTTCTCTGTAATTCTATTTATTTATTTATTTGAGAGGGGAAGGGCAGAGGAGAGGGCAAGAGAGAATTTTTATTTTATTTTATTTATTTATTTGACAGGGAGAGAGAGAGAGAGCACAAGCAGAGTGAAAGGCAGATGGAGAGGGAGAAGCAGGGTCCCTGCTGAGCACAGGGCCTGATGCAGGGCTCGATCCCAGGACTCTGAGATCATGACCTGAGCCAAAGGCAGACACTTAACTAACTGAGCCACTCAGGCGCCCCAGGAGAGAGAGAATCTTAGGCAGGCTTTACACCCAGTGTAGAGCCTGACCCCATCCTGAGATCATGACCTGAGCTGAAATCAACAAGAGTTCGATGTTTAACTGACTGAGCCACCCAGGCACTCTAAGCATTTCTCTGTACTTCTATAGCTCTCTACATTTCCCCCACCACATTGCTTCCCCCCCAATATTTTTTTTCTGTTTTATTTGGAAACAGGAATAGATTCAGAGATGTTGCAAAAATAATACAGAGGCATATTCTTCACCCAGCTTCACCAATGATAATATTTTATATAACTATAGAACATTCTCAAAACTAGGACAAAATTATCATATAATTAACTATTAGATTGTAGATCACACTCAGATTTCACCAATTCTCCCATACACTCATTTGTGTGTATGTTTTTGTGCATCGTTCTATGACATTTTGTCACATGTATAGTGATAAAGATTCTCTCCTTAACCACATTCTAGTCAGGCTTCTCTGAGTTACTTTGAACTAGGCCCCTTCTTTGGACAAACATGTCCTCAAGAGCCCAGTTTTAACAAGAATCCTGCAAAATTAGTTTGGCCAGAATCCCCCACCCTCCATATCTGATCACCCTTGATAGCTTACCAAATTCCTTATCTCCACCATCCCCCAGGTAATGTTTGATCATCCAGGCCTGACTTCAGCAAGAATTCCCCTTAACCATGATACTTTCTCTTAGAAATTTTCTTTTACTCTTATTATGTTATATTAATCACCATACATTGCATCATTAGTTTTTGATGTAGAGTTCCATGATTCATTGTTTGCGTATAACACCCAGTGCTCCATGCACTATGTGCCCTCTTTAATACCCATCACCAGGCTAACCCGTCCCCCCACCACCCTCCCCTCTAGAATCCTCAGTTTGTTTTTCAGAGTCCATATTCTCTCATGGTTTACCTCCCCCTTCGATTTCCCCCCCTTCATTTTTCCCTTACTGCTATCTTCTTACCCTTCTTCTTCTTCTTTTTTTTTTCTTTTTAACACATAATGTATTATTTGTTTCAGAGTTACAGGTCTGTGATTCAACAGTCTTTATTTTTTAAATTTTTTATTGTTATGTTAATCCCCATACATTACATCATTAGTTTTAGATGTAGTGTCCATGATTCATTGTTTGTGCATAACACCCAGTGCTCCATGCAGAATGTGCCCTCCTCAATAACAATCACCAGGCTAACCCAACCTCCCACCCCCCTCCCCTCTAGAACCCTCAGTTTGTTTTTCAGAGTCCATCGTCTCTCATGGTTCGTCTACCCGTCCGATTTCCCCCCCTTCATTCTTCCCCTCCTGCTACCTTCTCCTTTTTTTTTTTTTCTCTTAACATATATTGCATTATTTGTTTCAGAGGTACAGATCTGAGATTCAAGAGTCTGGCACAATTCACAGCGCTTACCAGGGCACATACCCTCCCCAGTGTCTATCACCCAATCACCCCATCCCTCCGACCCCATCCCCCACTCCAGCAACCCTCAGTTAGTTTCCTGTGATTAAGAATTCCTCATATCAGTGAGGTCATATAATACATGTCTTTCTCTGTTTGACTTATTTCGGTCAGCATAATACCCTCCAGTTCCATCCACGTCATTGCAAATGGCAAGATCTCATTCCTTTTGATGGCTACATAATATTCCATTATATATATATATATATATATACCACATCTTCTTTATCCATTCATCTGTTGATGGACATCTTGGCTCTTTCCACAGTTTGGCTATTGTGGACATTGCTGCTATAAACATCGGGGTGCACGTACCCCTTCGGATCCCTACATTTGTATCTTTGGGGTAAATACCCAGTAGTGCAATTGCTGGATCGTATGGTAGCTCTATTTTCAACTTTTTGAGGAACCTCCATACAGTTTTCCAGAGTGGCTGCACCAGCTTGCATTCCCACCAACAGTGCAGGAGGGTTCCCCTTTCTCCACATCCCCGCCAACATCTGTTGTTTCCTGACTTGTCAATTTTAGCCATTCTGACTGGTGTGAGGTGGTATCTCATTGAGGTTTTGATTTGGATTTCCCTGATGCCGAGCGATATTGAGCACTTTTTCATGTGTCTGTTGGCCATTTGGATGTCTTCTTCGGAAAAATGTCTGTTCATGTCTTCTGCCCATTTCTTGATTGGATTCTTTGATTTTTGGGTGTTGAGTTTGATGAGTTCTTTATAGATTTTGGATACTAGCCCTTTATCTGATATGTCATTTGCAAATATCTTCTCCCATTCTGTCGGTTGTCTTTTGGTTTTGTTGACTGTTTCCTTTGCTTTGCAAAAGCTTTTTATCTTGATGAAGTCCCAATAGTTCATTTTTGCCCTTGCTTCCCTTGCCTTTGGCGATGTTTCTAGGAAGAAGTTGCTGTGGCTGAGGTCAAAGAGGTTGCTGCCTGTGTTCTCCTTAGGATTTTGATGGACTCCTGTCTCACATTGAGGTCTTTCAACCATTTGGAGTCTATTTTTGTGTGTGGTATAAGGAAATGATCCAGTTTCATTCTTCTGCATGTGGCTATCCAATTTTTCCAAAACCATTTGTTGAAGAGACTCTCTTTGTTCCATTGGACATTCTTTCCTGCTTTGTCAAAGATGAGTTGACCATAGAGTTGAGGGTCCATTTCTGGGCTCTCTATTCTGTTCCATTGATCTATGTGTCAGTTTTTGTGCCAGTACCATACTGTCTTGATGATGGCAGCTTTGTAATAGAGCTGGAAGTCCGGAATTGTGATGCCGCCGGCTTTGCTTTTCTTTTTCAACATTCCTCTGGCTATACGGGGTCTTTTCTGGTTCCATACACATTTTAGGATTCTTTGTTCCATTTCATTGAAAAAAGTGGATGGTATTTTGATGGGGATTACATTGAATGTGTAGATTGCTCTAGGTAGCATTGACATCTTCACAATATTTGTTCTTCCAATCCATGAGCATGGAACGTTTTTCCATTGCTTTGTGTCTTCCTCAATTTCTTTCATGAGTATTTTATAGTTTTCTGAGTAAAGATCCTTTGTCTCTTTGGTTAGATTTATTCCTAGGTATCTTAAGGTTTTGGGTGCAATTGTAAATGGGATCAACTCCTTAATTTCTCTTTCTTCTGTCTTGTTGTTGGTGTATAGGAATGCCACTGACTTCTGTGCATTGACTTTATATCCTGCCACTTTACTGAATTCCTGTATGAGTTCTAGCAGTTTTGAGGTGGAGTCTTTTGGGTTTTTCACATAAAGTATCATATCATCTGCAAAGAGTGAGAGTTTGACTTCTTCTTTGCCAATTTGGATGCCTTTCATTTCTTTTTGTTGTCTGATTGCTGTGGCTAGGACTTCCAAGACTATGTTGAATAGCAGTGGTGATAGTGGACATCCCTTCCACGTTCCTGACCTTAGTGGGAAAGCTCTCAGTTTTTCCCCATTGAGAATGATATTCGCTGTAGGTTTTTCATAGATGGCTTTTATGATATTGAGGTATGTACCCTCGATCCCTATACTCTGAAGAGTTTTGATCAAGAAAGGATGCTGTACTTTGTCAAATGCTTTTTCTGCATCTATTGAGAGGATCATATGATTCTTGTTCTTTCTTTTGTTAATGTATCACATTGATTGATTTGCGGATGTTGAACCAGCCTTGCAGCCCAGGGATAAATCCCACTTGGTCGTGGTGAATAATCCTTTTAATGTACTTTTGGATCTTATTGGCTAGTATTTTGGTGAGAATTTTTGCATCCATGTTCATCAGGGATATTGGTCTGTAATTCTCCTTTTTGATGGGGTCTTTGTCTGGTTTTGGGATCAAGGTAATGCTGGCCTCATAAAATGAGTTTGGAAGTTTTCCTTCCATTTCTATTTTTTGGAACAGTTTCAGAAGAATAGGTATTAATTCTTCTTGAAATGTTTGGTAGAATTCCCCTGGGAAGCCATCTGGCCCTGGGCTTTTGTTTTTTGGGAGATTTTTGATGACTGCTTCAATTTCCTTAGTGGTTATAGGTCTGTTCAGGTTTTCTATTTCCTCCTGGTTCAGGTTTGGTAGTTGATACATCTCTAGGAATGCCTCCATTTCTTCCAGGTTATCTAATTTGCTGGCATAGAGTTGCTCATAATATGTTCTTATAATTGTTTGTATTTCTTTGGTGTTGGTTGTGATCTGTCCTCTTTCATTCATGATTTTGTTGATTTGGGTCATTTCTCTTCTCTTTTTGATAAGTCTGGCCAGGGGTTTATCAATCTTGTAATTCTTTCAAAGAACCAGCTCCTAGTTTCGTTGATCTGTTCTACTGTTCTTTTGGTTTCTATTTCATTGATTTCTGCTCTGATCTTTATTATTTCTCTTCTCCTGCTGGGTTTAGGCTTTATTTGCTGTTCTTTCTCCAGCTCCTTTAGGTGTAGGGTTAGGTTGTGTACTTGAGACCTTTCTTGCTTCTTGAGAAAGGCTTGTATTGCTATATACTTTCCTCTTAGGACTGCCTTTGCTGCATCCCAAAGATTTTGAATAGTTGTGTTTTCATTTTCATTGGTTTCCATGTATTTTTTAATTCTTCTTTAATTTCCTGGTTGACCCATTCATTCTTCAGTAGGATGTTCTTTAGCCTCCATGTATTTGAGTTCTTTCCGACACTCCTCTTGTGATTGACTTCTAGTTTCAGAGCATTGTGGTCTGAAAATAGGCAGGGAATGATCCCAATCTTTTGGTACCAGTTGAGACCTGATTTATGACCTAGGATGTGATCGATTCTGGAGAATGTTCCATGGGCACTAGAGAACAATGTGTATTCCATTGCTTTGGGGTGGAATGTTCTGAATATGTCTGTAAAGTCCATTTGGTCCAGTGTGTCATTTAAAGTCTTTATATCCTTGTTGATCTTTTGCTTAGACGATCTGTCCACTTCAGTGACGGGGGTGTTAAAGTACCCCACTCTTATTGTATTGTTGTCGATGTGTTTCTTTGCTTTTGTTATTAATTGCCTTATATAATTGGCTGCTCCCATGTTAGGGGCATAGATATTTACATTTGTTAGATCTTCTTGTTGGATAGATCCTTTAAGTAGGATATAATGTCCTTCCTCATCTCTTATTACAGTCTTTGGTTTAAAATCTAATTTGTCTGATATAAGGATTGCCACCCCAGCTTTCTTTTGGTGTCCATTAGCATGGTAAATGGTTTTCCACACCCTCATTTTCAATCTGGGGGTGACTTTGGGTCTAAAATGAGTCTCTTGCAGACAGCATATCGATGGGTCTTGTTTTTTAATCCAGTCTGATAGCCTGTGTCTTTTGATTGGGGCATTGAGCCCATTTACATTCAGGGTAAGTATTGAGAGATAGGAATTTAGTGCCATTGTATTGCCTGTAAGGTGACTGTTACTGTATATTGTCTGTGTTCCTTTCTGGTCTATGTTGCTTTTAGGCTCTCTCTTTTCTTAGAGGACCCCTTTCAAGATTTCCTGTAAGGCTGGTTTTGTGTTTGCAAAGCCCTTTAGTTTTTGTTTGTCCTGGAAGCTTTTTATCTCTCCTTCAATTTTCAATGACAGCCTAGCTGGATAGAGTATTCTTGGCTGCATATTTTTCTCATTTAGTGCTCTGAATATATCCTGCCAGTCCTTTCTGGCCTGCCAGGTCTCTGTGGATAGGTCTTTTGTCAATCTAATGTTTCTACCCTTGTAGGTTACAGATCTCTTCTCCCGAGCTGCTTTCAGTATTTTCTCTTTGTCTATGAGACTCGTAAGTTTTACTATTAGATGTTGGGGTGTTGACCTATTTTTATTGATTTTGAGAGGGGTTCTCTGTGCTTCCTGGATTTTGATGCCTGTTTCCTTCCCCAAATTAGGGAAGTTCTCTGCTATTATTTGCTCCATTATACCTTCTGCCCCTCTCTCTCTTTCTTCTTCTTCTGGGATCCCAATTATTCTAATGTTGTTTCATCTTATGGTATCGCTTATCTCTCGAATTCTGCCCTCGTGATCCAGTAGTTGTTTATCTCTCTTTTTCTCAGCTTCTTTATTTTCCATCATTTCATCTTCTATATTACTGATTCTCTCTTCTGCCTCATTTATCCTAGCAGTTAGAGCCTCCATTTTTTTAATTAATTTATTTTTTATTCTTATGTTAACCCCCATACATTACATCATTAGTTTTAGATGAAGTGTTCCATGATTCATTGTTTGTGCATAACACCCAGTGCTCCATGCAGAATGTGCCCTCCTCAATACCCACCACCAGGCTAACCCATCCTCCCACCCCCCTCCCCTCTAGAACCCTAAGTTTGTTTTTCAGAGTCCCTCATCTCTCATGGTTCGTCTACCCCTCCAATTTCCCCCGCTTCATTCTTCCCCTCCCGCTACCTTCTTCTTCTTTTTTTTTTTCTTAATATATATTGCATTATTTGTTTCAGAGGTACAGATCTGAGATTCAACAGTCTTGCACAATTCACAGCGCTTACCAGAGCACATACCCTCCCCAGTGTCTATCACTCAGTCACCCCATCCCTCCCACCCCACCCCCCACTCCAGCAACCCTCAGTTTGTTTCCTGCAATTAAGAATTCCTCATATCAGTGAGATCATATGATACATGTCTTTCTCTTCTTGACTTATTTCACTCAACATAATACCCTCCAGTTCCATCCACGTCGCTGCAAATGGCAAGATCTCATTCCTTTTGATGGCTGCATAATATTCCATTGTATATATACACCACATCTTCTTTATCCATTAATCTGTCGATGGACATCTTGTAGAGCCTCCATTTTTTATTGCACCTCATTAATAGCCTTTTTGATTTCAACTTGGTTAGATTTTAGTTCTTTTATTTCTCCAGAAAGGGTTTCTCTAATATCTTCCATGCTTTTTTCAAGCCCAGCTAGTATCTTTAAAATTTTCATTCTGAACTCTAGTTCCAACATCTAACTAATGTTCATATTGATTAGGTCCCAAACTGCCTCTTATTCTTTTTTTTGAGGTGATTTTTTTCCATCTTGTTATTTTGTCTGGAGGAGAATAGATGATTGAGAGAACAAAATGCTAACAGGGTAACAACGACCGCAGAAAAATATACACTAAACAAATCAGAAGAAACCTGAAACCAGGGGAGAAGTAAGGGAAAAAAAGAAAAAAAGAAAAAGAAAGAAAAAGAAAAAGATAAAAACAAACAAACAAACAAAACCAGAATATGATCAAATATGATCAGGCTGGTGCATAGATCAGTGCCACACACTAGATTTTGGGCATATTTTGGTCTGTTAGAAGAAAGTGCCTCCCAAAATTTTAAAGAAAGAAAAGCTTATATATGTACAAAAATAAGGGTAAATATGATGAAGGGATGGAATATGACTGTAAAGTTGAAAATTATAAAAGATCTTATAAAAGGAATTGATAAGAAGTTGGTTGAAAAAATGAAAGAAGAGGATCTAAAAAAAAAGGGGAGAGAATGTGATCAGGCAAGAGATTAGAATAAAGCCATACACTAGAGATTTAGGGTATATTTTGATCTGTTAGAAGAAACTGTATCCCAAAATTTTAAAGAGAGAACAACTTATGTATATCTATATACCAAAAATAAGGTTAACTACTATGAAGGGATAGAATATGACTCTAAAAATGAAAAATAAAAAAGATTTTTTAAAAAAGGGATTGATAAGATGTTGGTTGAAAAAGGGAAAAAGAAAAATTCAAAAAAAAAAAAAAAAGAAAAAGAAAGTTAAAAAAAATTCACTTTCAAAGACTAAAGAATCATGGTAAAAAAGCCATGGATTCTATGTGCTGTATTCCCCTAGCGCTGGAGTTCTGCCATTCTCATTGATAGGTAAACTTGGTCTTCGTTGGCTGTTCTTGCTGATCTTCTGGGGGAGGGGCCTGTTGCCGTGGTTCCCAAATGTCTTTGCCAGAGGCGGAATTGTCCTGCCCTTGCCTGGTCCTGGCTAAGTAATCTGCTCGGGTTTGCTCTCGGGAGCTTTTGTTCCCTGCAGGCTTTTGGTACAGCTTTGGAGGACGTGAGTGAAAATGGCGGCCTCCCAGTCTCCACCCCGGAGGAGCCGAGAATTCGGGGCCCTGCTCCTCAATGTGCCCCCAGAGAAAAGCCGTCAGTCACTCCCGTCTCCCCGGTGTCCGGCCGCACTCTGTGCTCACCCGGCCTGTGACCGAGCATTTCTATCTCTGGCACCCGACCCCGTGTGGAGTCTCCAAACCCAGCAGATCCCTGCAATGTGCTCCCGCGCTGCCCCTCCCAGGGGAGGAAGGGGAGTCTCCCCGGATCTGCCACTTGTTGGGTCCCTGCTGGAAGAGCAGTGGCCTGACTGTGCCGTGGATCACGGTTTATGGCAACCCTGAGCTGAAAGCCTAAGCCTCGGCTCCGTCTCCGCAGCCGGCTTCCCCGCTCTGATACCTGGGAGCTCTGCCACACTCAGGCACCCCCGGTCTTTCTGTGACCCCAAGGGTCCTGAGACCACAGTGTTCCGGAGGGCTCCACCCCCCGCTTAGCCACCAGAGTGACGTCCCTCAGCGGGGCAGACTTTTAAAAGTTCCGATTTTGTGCTCTGCGGCTCTATCACTTGCCAGTAGCGGCAGACGGAGGCCCCTCCCCCGCCATCTATCCTCCCGAATATCGCCTCGGATTCACTTCTTCGCATGTCCTACCTTCCAGAAAGTGGTCGCTTTTCTGATGAGAGAGTCGTTGCTCTTCTTTTCTTCGATCTCCTGTTGAGTTTGTAGGTGTTCAGAATGGTTTGATCCCTATCCAGCTGAATTCCTGAGAGGAGACGAATTCCAGGTCTCCTACTGCTCCACCATCTTGCTCCGCCCCCCTGCTTTCAGGATTTTCTGTCTCTGAGACTCGTAAGTTTTACTATTAGATGTCGGGGTGTTGACCTATTTTTATTGATTTTGAGAGGGGGTTTTCTGTGTCTCCTGGGTTTTGATGCCTCTTTCCTTCCCCAAATTAGGGAAGTTCTCTGCTCTAATTTGCTCTATTATACCTTCTACCCCTCTCTCTCCTTCTTCTTCTTCTGCGATCCCAATTATTCTAATGTTTTTCATTTTATGATATCGCTTATCTCTCGAATTCTGCCCTCATGATCCAGTAGTTGTTTATCTCTCTTTTTCTCATCTTCTTTATTTTCCATCATTTGGTCTTCTATATCACGAAATCTCTCTTCTGCCTCATTTATCCTAGGAGTTAGAGCCTCCATTTTTTATTGCATCTCATTAATAGTCTTTTTGATTTTGACTTGGTTAGATTTTAGTTCCTTTATTTCTCCAGAAAGCGTTTCTCTAATAACTTCCATGTTTTTTTTCAATCCCAGCTAGTATCTTCAAAATCATCATTCTGAACACCAGTTCCAGCATCTTACTAATGTCCCTATTGATTAGGTCCCCGGCAGTGGGTACTGCCCCTTGTTCTTTTTTTTGAGGTGATTTTTTCCATCTTGTCATTTTGTCTAGAGGAGAATAGATGAATGAGAGAACAAAATGCTAACAGGGTAACAACGTCCCCAGAAAATATACACTGAACAAATCAGAAAAGACCTGAAACCAGGGGAAAAGAAAGGGAAAGAAAGAGAAAAAAAAAGAAAAGAAAAAGATAAAAACAAACAAAAACAAAACAAAGAAAACAGAATATGATCATGACCGGGCTTGTGCATATATCAGTGTCACACACTAGATTTGGGCATATTTTGGTCTTTTAGAAGAAAGTGCCTCCCAAAATTTTTAAGAACGTAAAACTTATATATGTACAAAAATAAGGGTTAATACGATGAAGGGATGGAATATGAATGTAAAGATGAAAATTATAAAAGACTTTATAAAAGTAATTGATAAGAAGTTGGTTGAAAAAAGAAAGAAGAGGATTTAAAAAATAAAAGGGATAGAATGTGATCAGGCAGGTGACTAGAACAAAGCCATACACTAGAGATTTAGGGTATATTTTGATCTGTTAGAAGAAACTGTATCCCAAAATTTTAAAGCGAGAAGAACTTATATATATATATATACCAAAAATAAGGGTAACTACAATGAAGGGATAGAATATGACTCTAAAAATGAAAAATAAAAAGGGTTTTTTTTAAAGAAAGGGGTTGATAAGATTTTGGCTGAAAAAGGGAAAATGAAAAATTAAAAAAAAATAAAAGACATTTAAAAAAATTAACTTTGATAGACTAAAGAATCATGGTAAAAAAAGCCATGAATTCTATGTGCAGTATTCCCCTAGAGCTGGTGTTCTGCTGTTCTCATTGATCGGTAAACTTGGTCTTGGCTGGCTGTTCTTGCTGATCTTCTGGGGAGGGGCCTGTTGCAGTGGTTCCCAAATGTCTTTGCCGGAGGCGGAATTGCCCCGCCCTTGCTGGTCCGGGCTAAGTAATCTGCTCGGGTTTGCTCTCTGGAGCTTTTGTTTCCTGCAAGTTTTCTGTTCGGCTTTGGAGGATGAGAGTGAAAATGGCGGCCTCCCAAGCTCTGCCCCAGAGGAGCCGAGAACTTGGGGCCCCACTCCTCAGTGTGCCCCCAGAGAAAAGCAGTCAATCACTCCCATCTCCCTGGTCTCTGGCCGCACTCCATGCTCTCCCGGCCTGTGACTAAGCATTTCTATCTCTCGCGCACGATCCCATGTGGAGTCTCCAAACCCAGCAGATCCCTGAGGTGCACTCCTGTGCCACTCCTCCCAGGGGAGGAAGGAGCGTCTCCCCAGATCTGCTATTTGTTGGGTCCCTGCTGGAGGAGCAGTGGTCCGACTGTGTCTTGTGGATCACGGGCTATGGCACCTCAGAGCTGATAGCCCACTCCTCGGCTCCATCTCTCCAGCTATCTTACCTGCTCCGATACCTGGGAGCTCTGCTGCACTCGGACACCCCGGTCTTTCTGTGAATCCGTGATTTTTTCCATCTATCATTTTGTCCAGAGGAGAATAGATGAATGAGAGAACAAAATGTTAACAGGGTAACAACGACCCCAGAGAAATATACACTAAACAAATCAGAAGAGACCTCAAACTGGGGGAAAGGAAAGGGAAAGAAAGGAAAAAGAAAAACAAAATGAAAAAGATAACAAACAACAAAAAATAAAAAAATAAAAAACAAAAAAACAGAATATGATCAAATATGATCAGACTGGTATATAGATCAGTGGCACACACTAGATTTTGGGCATATTTTGGTCTGTTAAAAGAAAGTGCCTCCCAAAATTTTAAAGAAAAAAAGCTTATACATGTACAAAAATAAGTGTAAATAAAATGAAAGGATGGAATATGACTGTAAAGATGGAAATTATAAAAGATTTTATAAAAGGAATTGATAAGATCAGAAGTTGGTTGAAAAAAGAAAGAAGATGATTTAAAAAAAGGGGGGAGAGAATGTGATCAGGCAGGAGACTAGAACAAAGCCATGCACTAGAGATTTAGGGTATATTTTAGTCTGTTAGAAGAAGCTGTGTCCCAAAATTTTAAAGAGAGTACAACTTATATATATATCAAAAATAAGGTTAACTACTATGAAAGGATAGAATATGACTCTAAAAATGAAAAATAAAAAAGATTTTTTCAAAAAAGGGATTGATAAGATGTTGGTTGAAAAAGGGAAAAAGAAAAAAAGAGAAAAAAAGACAGTTAAAAAAAATTAACTTTGAAAGACTTTGAAAGTTTATGGGAAAAAGGCCATGAATTCTATGGGCAGTATTCCCCTAGCCCTGGAGTTCTGCCATTCTCGTTGATTGGTAAACTTGGTCTTGGCTGGCTGTTCTTGCTGATCTTCTAGGGGAGGGGCCTGTTGCCGTGTCCCAAATGTCTTTGCTGGAGGTGGAATTGCCCCGCCCTTGCTGGGTCCGGGCTAAGTAATCTGCTCGGGTGTGCTCTCCTGAGCTTTTGTTCCCTGCAAGCTTTCTGTACAGCTTTGGAGGATGAGAGTGAATGGCAGCCTCCCAATCTCTGCCCCAAAGGAGCCCCACTCCTCAGTGAGCCCCCAGAGAAAAGCCGTCAATCACTCCCGTCTCCCCGGTCTCTGGCCACACTCCATGCTCATCTGGCCTGTGACAGAACATTTCTATCTCCTGCACCCAACCCCGTCTGGAGTCTCCAAACCCAGCAGATCCCTGTGGTGTGCTCCTGCACCACTCCTCCCGGGGGAGGATGGGGTGGTCTCCCCAGATCTGCTGCTTTTTGGGTCCCTGCTGGAGGAGCAGTGGCCTGACTGCACCACGGATCATGGTTTATGGCAACCCGGGTTGAGAGCCCACTCCTCGGCTCCGTCTTTGCTGCTGGCTTCCCTTTTCTGATACCTGGGAGCTCTGCAGTACTCAGGCACCCCCAGTCTTTCTGTGAACCCAAGGGTCCTGAGCCCACACTGTCCCAGTGAGGGTTCCACCCCCCGCTTAGCCACTGGAGCATCATTCCTCAGCGGAGCCGACTTCTAACATTTCCGACTTTGTGCTCCACGACTCTATCACTTGCCAGTAGCAGCTGACGGAGGCCCCCTCCCCCACCATCTATTTTCCTGAATAGTGTTGGGATTCACTTCACACGTCCTACCTTCCAGAAAGTGGTCGCTTTTCTGTTCAGAGAGTTGCTGCTATTCTTTTCTTTGATCTACTATTGAGTTCATAGGTGTTCAGAATGGTTTGATCCCTATCTAGCTGAATTCCTGGGAGCAGATGAAATTTAGGTCTCTTACTCCTCCGCCATCTTGCTCCTCCTCTTAGAAATTTTCTATCCATCAACCCTCCCCACTCCCTGATCCTTCTTGGCTATAAACTCCCACTTTTTCTTGTTATATTTAGAGTTGAATCCAATCTCTTTCCCCTATAGCAAAATGCTATTTTAGTAGTCTCTGTATCTATCACAATAGTCCCCCTGAGTAAAATCTGCCTTACCATTTAAACAAGTATCAAGAACAAATAATTTTTTCTTTAATAATAAAGATTATTACAAGCCACCACAATCAAGATAAAGAACTTTCCCTTACCACCAGGAACTCTCTCACCACACTTAATTTCCTCTTTACCAGTCTGATTCCTCCCACAGATTATCAGCTGCCTCAGGGCAGGATTTTGTTCACCCAGGAATCTCTTATGAAACAGAATAAGTGCTTAGAAAATACAAGTTGAAGAATGGGTAAATGAATCCCGAGTCTTTTGTTTCTAGAATGACTGCTGAATACTGTTGGGACCTCAGGGGCATCAAGACATGGTTTCCTGCCCCCGTGATGTCTGCTAAGTTCCTGGGCAAGGAGACCAGCCCAGGCAAGAAAGACTCTACACTTCCAAACCTGGAAATTCCAGGGGGCAAACACTGGGCCTGAAGTCCATGATTTAGGACAAGCCATATTCTAGTCCTCATGTTTGATTTTAAGAAAACCATTTTGGGTAACTTTTATGGCAGAGTTTCCTGTACTCCAGCTTGGGGCCCAATAGGGATTCCTGAGGTTCTCAATGGCTTGAGTAAGTTATTGCTGCTTCTTAGTTCCTGACTTAACTCAAAACCTGGCACCTGTCACTTAGCCCTGAAGAAAGTTGGTGATGAAAAGACACTAGCGGGATAGCTGCTCAAGTAATTGTACATGGTCCTTTTTAAAGAACTATCTGTGCTCACCATTTTCCCAGCACAATTATTCAGAGTGGAGAAGCTCCTCTTTTTCTGCCACCATTTCCACCCACATTATCAAGATATCTTTGGATTTTATTCCCCCTGGTTACGTAGAATAGTTAAAGAAATGGACTCAAGAGGAACATTTTCTTAATCCTTTTGTTTTTGTTCATTATTCTATCCTTGCTGTTGTTTATTTGTTTGCAAACTTGTGTAGTTGTTTGGAAAACTATGAGCACAGATCATGTAGGCAAGATTAATTTTGTCCCATAATAAAATCTATTCCTGTGACAAAAAATTTAGCTTAAGTTTAAAAGTGTTTGGTGAATAAAATTAATTGCATCTACTAAATAAAATGCATTCTGTCCTATACATATAGATGTCCTGTCAACAAGACAAATGGGCTCAGTAGTATAAATATCTGTGTGGATGAAATGCATAATAATGTAATTACTTTGCCAACAAAATGCTAACTTGCTTTAATCATTCTGTTCCCAACATAATGTAAAGTGATTTAGTGGGTAAAATGAATCCACTTACAATTTGTTTTATAGTCATAATGCAGCCCTTTGGTGGAATGTGAATTGATGATAATAATTTTATGGGCAAATGATTTTTCAATTAAAATGTCTTTTCACAGACAAAATGGGAGTGTTACAAATGGCTCCTGATAACCACATGCCAAGTAGCAGGAAGAAAGGACTGTCAACTACATTAAGCAAAGCCTCAATTGAAAAGGCCTGAAAGCTCAAAAGTCGATTTGCTTTCATCTAATTTGTAATTTCCTTCCCTCCCATTTGAGAACTATTTGCTTCCTGCCTTTACTGACCCAATAACAAAAATTAGATCCAGCAATAAGCCCACCAATCACTGGCTGCCATGGTTCTTTCCTGGACCTTAATTGACTATGCTACATTGTTCATTAATAAGCACTTAGAACCAGGGCAATTCTTTCTGTTACCTAACATGGACCCCATTATCTTCAGTGCAATAATGACTGCACCCATGAAAATGGAATAAATCATTAGAATATAGTGGTTTTTAATTTGAAGGCTGTGATGGAGAAAAATGTTTCTCTCTGGGCTAATTGTCATAATTTCTTTTTAGTAAGATGCAATGCCCCTCAACTGCTGACTAGTTGGAACTTTCATTGCCTTTTCAGGCTTAGGTTCTTGAAAATGGTTAGCCTTGCTCCAGAGAAGAGCTCTGTCCTCCAGCAGCCGGTTTGTTTTCTCCATAGCAGGAATCAGGGGTGATGGGCCCTGGATGTTTATCTGCCCTTGTTCTATGGAGAGAGGTAGGAGGCAGTTCCCCAGCATGCCTCCCTAGTTTGGTCACTGGTTGCACAGTGGTGTTTACTCCCCTCCTCAAGCAAGGCAGCTTGATTTCTGTCCTTGTTGAGAGTCTCACATTCTTTCAGATATCCTTTTCTGAAGGTCAAACCCATAGGAAATGAAGCAAATATGTTTTAAGGCTATGCAGAGGAAAGGGTCAATCAGAGATGTTGGAAAGTTCCATGGAGAGAGAGCAGAATTAGCAGTGAGAACAGAAGCTGCTAGGAGAACAGAGCTTGTGTGGAAGCTGGCTCTGCTGCTTCTTGGCTGGGTTATCTTGAGTAGGTCACTCTACCATCTTGAGCTTCCCTTTCTATATCTATAAAATAAGGATAAAATGCTACTTACTTTTGATTGCAGACATGTTTAAATGAGATAATGCACAAAAGTGCTTACACATAGTACAGCTATTATTGCCACTGGAGTTACAACCACACAGCTAGGCCCTGGGCATCATAAAGTGGGGCAATAAGAAAAAATATGTAATGTACAGCCCTCCTCTTAAGAAAAGGGGCTAATTGATGATGGTGGAATGAAAAATTCAGATGTATTTCTCACTTTCTGTTTCATGTTGAATCTCAATTTCCTGCTCTATCTGGTTCCAGTGTTTCGGAAAGCTTACTGGGATTTCTAACTGCCCATATGGCTTCCTCATTGTCTTCTCTTCCTTCTGGGCAGTCAGAGTCCTTGAGGGTGCTGCCCTCCACCTATAGCATTACCAGTACTTGCAGGAAGAATGCTGGGGCTTTTGAAGTCCCAGTCTTGTTTATCTTCCACAGATAACTAGGGAGCAAACCTCTCTTCATCATTCTGGTTCACTGTTTGTCCAATCCAAGTTCATAGGCAGAGCTGCCTCAGGGCTCAGGCAACTCCCCTGAAGACAGACTTTTCAGCCTCTGATTGAGGTCTGCCTCCCTTTGTATGACTCAGGCCTGGTCCCTGGACCTGAATGAGGACAGACAATAGCTAGTCCCTTGTTTTCTAGTAAAAGTATACAATTTTTGGAGGGGACCACTATTCTTCTCTCAGCCCAGTAAGCCAAGTCTCTCTGGCTACACTGATTCACTCCAGCATGGGGACATGGCCAGTGGGTCCATTTCCAGGTGATGGCTAGATGATGGTCAGCTTGCAGTGCTGGATGAGATCTGGGCTGCCCCATGACTAAGGTCTTGCTTGTCCCTGTCCAGACTGTGTGTCCAGTGCCTAGCATAGGACTAGGGCAGAGGCTTGGGGAGACACTACATCAGCCTGTAAACAAGCTCATTGGTCAAGGCATTTAAAAGGATAAGCAAAGAGTGGCAGCAAACATCTTTTCTCCCAACCCCTCACTGACATGTGGTCTGGTTCCCTAGGATTGGCACCATGACCCTTTGGTTAGCTGGTGTTATCAGATCTTCAGGCACACCTACCCCCTGACAAGAATGGGTGCATGTGGGAGAGTAGATGTGGACAAGAAGCTGAGCTGGCTCAGGGAAAACTATTACATGCACGATCTTATTTAATGATCACAACAACCCAGTGAGATAATCACTGTTGTCATCTTTATTTTAAAGATGAAAAACAAAAACCCAAGGAGGTTAAGTAGCCTTCCCAAGATGTGTAGTTAGTGACTATCAGAGCACAGGTTGGAACAAATCCCAAGTCTGTGTTCTCTCTCCAAATATGCTGCACTTAACAGATAATCTCAAATGGAAATCAATTTATCTTCTCATTCCTTTTTCAGTCATTTCTTAGGCAACTGTCACTTGCCAGAGGTGAAGGATAAAAAGAAGAGCAGGACACAGTCTGGTACTTGAGAAGTTCAGGGGAAGCAGGAAGAGGGAGGGACCACCCAGGGAAATGTGTAATTTTGGTACAGAATATCTTTTGAACCTTGCTTCTCCAAAGTAAGATATTTTCAAAACTAAATAGAAGAAAAAAATAGTACTTGTCAAGGAATCATATTATAAAATGTGATCACCAACTGCCAATTTCTTTTCAGTTGATTTGAAACAATGGGATTCTGCAGCATTTTAGTAAATACTTAATTGTGTCAAAATCCAGAATCCCTGGAAGTTGCTAAAAATAAGCTTTTAGAGAATTGGAGAATTGTAACAGTGGCATGAGCCTTGTGAACCTCTAGTTGCCAAGGCATCCTCTCTGGGCTCTAGTTGAGTGGATCCATTAAAAGATAGGAGAGGTGACCAATGGGACCTAATAAAACGTCCTGAGCCAGGTCCTCTTCAGTTCATATTTGGGTTATTCGGGCAAAAATTCCATTGGGGAATGCATGAAATTTTTAATGTAATTTTTGTTTGTTTGAGAAAAAAGAGATACAAATTTTGGGGGAATTAATGTACATGCACACACACAATACTTGTAGTTTTTTTTTAATTAGATAATTTTTCTTGGGCTTTTGCTGAATTACAGGTATGATTTCAGCAAATGTGAAAAAAATTGTATAAGTACAGAAAGAGAATGGGAAGCCATTTTCCTATTAAGAGGAGAAAAGAGAATAAATAGGTTAAAAAAAACCCTGAAGTCCTGTCTCTGAAAAGTCATTTCAAGTTCCATTCAGCTCAATAGAGAATGCTGCACAATTCGACTCTGAGCTGCTGTGAAAGCTGGGCATAGGAATTTGGCTGTCAAACACTCAGATGAACTTGTGTGCGTGATTCAAACTGAAAAGTTAACCAGCTTTACAGAAGTGATGAGAAAGCCAATCGGAAGGACAAAAGGCAGTGAGAGCCTGGTGCAAGGCAGGCTTCCTTCCGGTGAAGGTGGTCCTATTCTGCAGCAAATGCTTCCCTTTGTCTCTAGTCAGTGTTTTGTAAAGTAAGGCATTTAACTTGGGAAAAACAATGTGGAAAACAATGCCCAGTGTGGGTGGCTTCTTTGCTTGCAAGGCACCAACCTCCCCCAGGCAGGGCCAAGCTCATGAAACAGCTGAAAGCAGATTTCATTTCAGCCACTTTCAGAGACTGTCTTGAAGCACCAAAAATATCCTGTTTTTATGTGTTTGGTTTTTTTTTTTAACAAATAAGTAGATGATCAATAATTTAAAGTCCAATTTAATGAGCTTTCACAGCAGCTCAGAGTCGAATTGTGCAGCATTCTCTATTGAGCTGAATGGAACTTGAAATGACTTTTCAGAGACAGGACTTCAGGGTTTTTTTTAACCTATTTATTCTCTTTTCTCCTCTTAATAGGAAAATGGCTTCCCATTCTCTTTCTGTACTTATACAATTTTTTTCACATTTGCTGAAATCATACCTGTAATTCAGCAAAAGCCCAAGAAAAATTATCTAATTTAAAAAAAAACTACAAGTATTGTGTGTGTGCATGTACATTAATTCCCCCAAAATTTGTATCTCTTTTTTCTCAAACAAACAAACAAAAATTACATTAAAAATTAACTAGTTATCTAGCTTGGTGATATCTGAGTTTTCATCATACATTAATCATACATTAATAAAGCCTTTTGAGCATGCTTCTCACCCCCCCATATATCAATATTTATTCTTAAATTATGAATATATCGTGTCTTTAGCTAATATCTCAGGGCACACCTGACCCTTAGGGTGAGGCTTTTCATTAATGACCACACATACAAAATCTATTGACTGTTTTTGTTGACTTTTTGACCAATCTAATCAAATAATGATTTCAACCTTATAATGTGGCTGACAAAGCTCAGACTAGGAGATGCATTTCTATCACCTCATTTTCTTGTTGGTTTCTGTGCTCATACCATTAGTCTTTCTTCATTTTGTAGTTTCTCTATAGGGAACTTCTTAAGTTTCCTGTTCATTGATGAATGTTGGTTTGGTTAAAACAAAATATGACAATTCATAAATACACTAACCAAGCACAAGTAAATTGCAGAAGGAATGCTTGCTTCTGATTTGTGAAACTCCTCACTACCTTCAAGGTAACTCATGGACCACATACGACATGTTTCCATCTGACAATCTGGGAGAGGGATTCATGGGCAATCATGCATTAGTTATTAGTAAACTATTTTTTAAGCATTTCCAATGTTCTCTTGTACCTCAATAGATTGTCCTGTGAATCCCTGGAGATGTATGCCACCCCATTCAGTGTCTGACTCCTGTATCATTTGCTGGATCCAAGAATACATAGAACACATTGGGGAGGCTAAGGACCTCATCTTGGACAGGGGAAGTTCTGAGACTAGCAGAGGGTGGGCCATAAGGTGATCAAATTTGTGATGTAAAGGTGGCTTCAGAAAGGAACTTGTAATATGTCAAAGTGTCAAAGGCAAGCTTCATCTGCATCACAACTTGATAGGCATTCTATCCCTTATCATATGAGTTAAATTTTCTTTCTTCTGCCTAATGCTTTGATCTTTAACTTGGTTTTGAATTTGATGGATTTAGCGGTACTATGTCCAATACATAGTAAGTGTCCTTGTTTATTGAATAATAATATTTAATGTCATTTTGTATTGCTTGATTGCCTTAAATTTAGCAGTAGAGTTTAATGGCATTTCTTTTTAAGATGTTATGCCTTTTTGGTCTTGACAGCCTTTAGTTTATATCTATTGTATGAATGTGTTTGCTTTATTTCAGATCATTCTGCACCTGTCTTCATTACCCATCCATAAGCTCCCTGAAAGCTGGGCTGGGTGTAGGGCACCTCTAAACTTCCTGTATCACCTGGGAAAATTCTTGGCACAGAGTGGGTACCAAATCAAAATTTAAAATCAGGTGGTAAAAATCATGCTGGCTATATATGGGAGATGCATTTCTATCTATATGTATTCTTGGATCCAGCAAATGCTACAGGAGTCAGACACTGAATGGGGTGGCATACATCTCCAGGGATTCACAGGACAATCTATTGAGGCCTGCAGAGTGTTATTTATTTATTTATTTTTTACCAACGTTTAAAAATCAGGAGATGTTTAAAAGAGCCAGATTCCCAACTTTCTTAATAAAGGGAAGATCTGGAAAACCTAAATCTAGCCTGCACAACTGCATGGCAAATATCACCTAGAGCGCACTTGTGACAGCCCCATTTTTTTTTTGTATTTAAATTTAATTAGCCAACACATAGTACATCATTAGTTTCAGATGTAGTGTTCACAATTCCTCAGTTGCATATAACACCCAGTGCTCGTCACATGACTGCCCTTCTTGACTGAGTAGTCACTTTCCAGTTTCCCCCAGTAGACACCACTCCCTGATACATGATTGAGTGTTAGGTGGTTATTTAATATCAGACCTGTATTTTCTTTTTTAACTTAATTTTATTATGTTATATTTGGCACCATACAATACATCACAAGTTTTCAATGCATGATCCCAGATTCATTGTTTTTGTACAACGCCCAGTGCTCCATGCAGTATGTGCCCTCCTTAATACCCATCACCGGGCTAACCCATTCCCCCACACCCCTTCCCCTCTAAAACACTCAGTTTGTTTCTCAGAGTCCATAGTCTCTCATGGTTCATCTCTCCTTCCGATTTCGCACCCTCCATTTTTCCCTTTCTTTTCATAATGTCCTCCATCCTATTCCTTATGTTCCACAAATAAGTGAAACCATATGATAATTGACTTTCTCTGCTTGACTTCTTTCACTTAACATAATCTCCTCCAGTCCCATCCATGTTGATGTAAAAGTTGGGTATCCGTCCTTTGTGATGGCTGAGTAATATTCCATTGTATATATGGACCACATCTTCTTTATCCATTCATCTGTTGAAGGGCATCTCGGCTCTTTCCACAGTTTGGCTATTGAAGACATTGCTGCTATGAACATTGGGGTGCATATGGCCCCTCTTTTCACTACATCTGTGTCTTTGGGGTAAATACCCAGGAGTGCAATTGCTGGGTCATAGGGTAGCACTATTTTTAATTTTTTGAGGCACCTCCACAGTTTTCCAGTGGCTATACCAACTTGCATTCTCACCAACAGTGTAAGAGGGTTCCTCTTTCTCCACAACCTCTCCAATATTTGTTGTTTCTTGCCTTGTCAATTTTTGCCATTCTAACTGGTGTAAAGTGGTATCTCAATGTGGTTTTGATTTGAATTTCCCTGATGGCTAATGATGATGAACATTTTTTCATGTGTCTGTTAGCCATTTGTATGTCTTCTTTTGAGAAGAGTCTGTTCATGTCTTTTGCCCATTTTTTCACTGGATTATTTGTTTTTTGGGTGTTGAGTTTGAGAAGGTCTTTATAGATCTTAGATACCAGGCTTTTATCTGTAGTGTCATTTGCAAATATCTTCTTCCAATCTGTGGGTTGCCTCTTTGTTTTGTTGACTGTTTCCTTTGCTGTGCAGAAGCTTTTTATCTTGATGAAGTCCCAAAAGTTCATTTTTGATTTGTTTTACTAGCCTTTGGAGATGTATCTTGAAAGAAGTGGCTGATATAAAAGAGGTTACTGCCTATGTTCTCCTCTAGGATTTTGATGGATTCCTGTCTCACATAGAGGTCTTTCCTCCATTTTGAGCTTATCTTTTTGTATGGTGTTAGAGAATGGTCAAGTTTCATTCTTCTGCATGTGGCTGTCCAATTTTCCAGCACCATTTATTGAAGAGACTGTCTTTTTCCCATTGCATATTTTTTCCTGCTTTGTGAAAGACTATTTGACAATAGAGTTGAGGGTCCATATCTGGACTCTCTATTCTGTTCCATTGGTCTATATGTCTGTTTTTGTGCCAGTACCATGCTGTCTTGGTGATCACAGCTTTGTAATATAGCTTGAAACCGGGCAACATGATGTCCCCAGCTTTGTTTTTCTTTGTTAACATTTCCTTGGCGATTCGGGGTCTTTTCTGATTCCATACAAATTTTAGGACTGTTTGTTCCAACACTTTGAAAAATGTCATTGGAATTTTGATTGCGATGGCACTGAAGGTATAGATTGCTCTGAGTACCATAGACATTTTAACACTGTTTCTTCTTCTGATTCATGAGCATGTAATGTTTTTCCTTCTTTTTGTGTCTTCCATTTCTTTCATGAGTGTTCTGCAGTTCCTTGAGTATAGATCCTTTACCTCTTTGGTTACCTCTTTCCAAGGTATCTTATGGTTTTTGGTGCTGTTGTAAATGGAATCATTTCTATAATTTCTCTTTCTACAGTTGCACTGTTAGTGTATAAGAAAGCAACAGATTTCTGTGCTTTGATTTTGTATCCTGCCACATTACTGAATTGATGAATGAGTTCTAGTAATTTGAGGGTGAAGTCTTTTGGGTTTTCCACAAAAGTGTCATCTCATCTGCAAAAAGAGAGACTTTGACTACTTCTTTGCCCATTTGAATACGTTTTATTTCCTTTTGTTGTCTGATTGCTGTTGCTAGGACTTCTAGTACTATGTTAAACAATAGTGGTGAGAGTGGGCATCCTTGACGTGTTCCTGATCTTAAGGGAAAGGCTCTCAGCTTTTCCCCATTGAGAATGATATTTGCTGTGGGTTTTTCATAGATGGATTTTATGAACTTGGGGAATAGTCCCTCTATCCTTATACTCTGAAGAGTTTTAATCAGGAAAGGATGCTGTATTTTGTCAAATGCTTTTTCTGCATCAATTGAGAGGACCATATGGTTCTTCTCTCTCCTCTTATTTATGTGTTCTATCACACTGATTGATTTGCAAATGTTGAACCACCTTGCATCCGAGGGATAAATCCCACGTGGTTGTGTTGGATGTCCTTTTAATGTACTGTTGGATCCTATTTCCTAGGATTTTGTTGAGGATTTTGGAATCCATATTCATCAGGGATATTGGTCTGAAATTCTCCAGTCTTTGCCTGGTTTGGGGATTAAGGTCATGCTGGCCTGATAGAATGAGTCTAGAAGCTTTCTTTCTGTTTCTACTGTTTGAAACAGCTTCAGGTATTCAGGAATAGGTATTATTTCTTCTTTGAATGTTTGGTAGAATTCCCCAGGGAGTCCATGAGGCCCTGGACTCTTGTTTTTTGGGAGGTTTTTGATCACTGCTTCAATCTCGTTACTGGTTATTGACCTATTCAGGTTGTCAAAGTTCATAGGTTTCCAGGAAGGCATCCATTTCATCCATGTTGCTCAATTTGTTTGCATATAGTTGTTGATAATAATTTCTAGTAATTGTTTCTATTTCCTTGGTGTTAGTCGTGATCTCTCCCCATTCATTCATAATTTTATTAATTTGGGTCCTTTCTCTTTTCTTTTGGATAAGTCTGGCCAGTGGTTTATCGATCTTATTAATTCTTTCAAAGAACCAACTTCTAGTTTCATTGATCTGATCTACTGTGTTTCTGGTTTCTAATTCACTGACCTCTGTTCTAATCTTAATTATTTCTCTTCTAATGTGTGGCTTAGGCATCGTTTGTTGCTTTTTCTCTAGTTCTTTAAGGTGTAGAGTTAGTTGGTAAATTCGGGATTTTTCTATTTTTTTGAGTGAGGTTTGGATAGCTATGTATTTCCCCTTTAGGACCACCTTTGCAGTATCCATTAGGTTTTGGACCAATGTGTTTTCATTCTCATTGGTTTCCATGAGTTGTTTAAGTTCTTCTTTGATTTCCTGGTTGAGCCAAACATTCTTGAGCAGAGTGGTCTTTAGCTTCCAAGTGTTTGAATTTCTGCCAAATTTTTTCTTGTGATTGAATTCCAGGTTTAAAGCATTGTGGTCTGAGAATATGCAGGGAATAATCTCAATCTTTTCGTATTGGTTGAGACCTGATTTGTGACCCAGTATATGGTCTATTCTGGAGAAAGTTCTGTGTGCACTTGAGATGAATGAGTATTCTGTTGTTTTAGGGTAGAATGTTCTATATATATCTATGAGGTCCATTGGTCCAGTGTGTCATTCAAAGCTCTAGTTTCTTTGTTGATTTTCTGCTTAGATGATCTGTCCATTGCTGAGAGTGGAGTATTGAGGTCTCCTACAATAAATGTATTATTATCAATATGACTCTTTATTCTGATTAACAGTTGGCTTATGTAGATGACTGCTTCCATGTTGGGGGCATAGATATTTACAATTGTTAGATCTTCTTGTTAGATAGACCCTTTAAGAATGATATAGTGTCCTTCTGTGTCTCTAACTATAGTCTTTAGTTTAAAATATAATTAGTCTGATATAAGAATTGCTACCCTAGCTTTCTTTTGATGTCCATTGGCATAGACATCCGTTCCTTCACTTTCAGCCCGGATGTATCTTCAGGTTCAAAGTGAGTCTCTTGTAGACAGCCAATGGATAGGTCCTGTCTTTTTATCCATTCTGCAACCCTGTGCCATTTCAAGGGAGCATTTAGGCCATTCACGGTGAGAGTGATTATTGAAAGATATGAATTAATTGTCACCATGTTGCCTGTGAAGCCTTGTTTATTTTTTATTTTTTTATTTTTTATTTTTTGTTTTTTATTATTTTTTTTAATTTTTAATTTTTAATTTTTTTTGACAGAGAGAGACAGTGAGAGAGGGAACACAAGCAGGGGGAGTGGGAGAGGGAGAAGCAGGCTTCCCTGCTGAGCAAGGAGCCTAATGCGGGGCTTGATCCCAGGACCCTAGGATCATGACCTGAGCCGAAGGCAGACGCTAAATGGCTGAGCCACCCAGGTGCCCCTATTTTTTTATTTTTCAAAAGATTTTATTTATTTATTTGACAGAGAGAGAGATCAAGAGAGCACAAGCAGGGGGAGCAGCAGAGGGAGAGGGAGAAGCAGTCTTCCCACTGAGCAGGGAGCCTGATGCGGGGCTCAATCCCAGGACCCTGGGATCATGACCTGAGCCAAAGGCAGATGCTTAACCGACTGAGCCACACAGGTACCCCTTAAATTTTCTATTTTTTTTTTAATTTTTTTATTCTTATGTTAATCCCCATACATTACATCATTAGTTTTAGATGTAGTGTTCTATGATTCATTGATTGTGAATAACACCCTGTGCTCCATGCAGAATGTGCCTTCCTCAATACCCATCACCAGGCTAACCCATCCTCCCACCCGCCTCCCCTCTAGAACCCTTAGTTTGTTTTTCAGAGTCCATCGTCTCTCATGGTTCGACTACCCCTCCGATTTCCCCCCCTTCATTCTTCCCCTCCTGCTACCTTCTTCTTCTTCTTTTTTTTTTTTTTTTAACATATATTGCATTATTTGTTTCAGAGGTACAGATCTGAGATTCAAAAGTCTGGCACAATTCACAGCACTTACCAGAGCACATGCCCTCCCCAGTGTCTATCACCCAGTCACCCCATCCCTCCCACCCCACCCCCAACTCCAGCAACCCTCAGTTTGTTTCCTGTGATTAAGAAGTCCTCATATCAGTGAGGTTATATGATACATGTCTTTCCCTGTTTGACTTATTTCGCTCAACATAATACCCTCCAGTTCCACCCACGTTGTTGCAAATGGCAAGATCTCATTCCTTTTGATGGCTGCATAATATTCCATAGTATATATATATACCACATCTTCTTGATCCATTCATCTGTTGATGGACATCTTGGCTCTTTCCACGGTTTGGCTATTGTGGGTGCACGTACGTTTCGGATCCTTACTTTTGTATCTTTGGGCTAAATACCCAGTAGTGCAATTCCTGGATCATATGGAAGCTCTATTTTAAACTTTTTGAGGAACCTCCATACTGTTTTCCAGAGTGGCTGCACCAGCTTGCATTCCCACCAACAGTGCAGGAGGGTTCCCCTTTCTCCACATCCCCGCCAACATCTGTCGTTTCCTGACTTGTTAATTTTAGCCATTCTGACTGGTGTGAGGCGGTATCTCATTGAGGTTTTGATTTGGATTTCCCTGATGTCGAGCGATGTTGAGCACTTTTTCATGTGTCTGTTGGCCATGTGGATGTCTTCTTTGGAAAAATATCTCTTCATGTCTTCTGCCCATTTCTTGATTGGATTCTTTGTTCTTTGGGTGTTGAGTTTGATGAGTTCTTTATAGATTTTGGATACTAGCCCTTTATCTGATATGTCATTTGCAAATATCTTCTCCCATTCTGTCGGTTGTCTTTTGGTTTTGTTGACTGTTTCCTTTGCTTTGCAAAAGCTCTTAATCTTGATGAAGTCCCAATAGTTCATTTTTGCCCTTGCTTCCCTTGCCTTTGGCGATGTTCCTAGGAAGAAGTTACTGCAGCTGAGGTGGAAGAGGTTGCTGCCTGTGTTCTCCTTCAGGATTTTGATGGACTCCTGTCTCACATTGAGGTCTTTCAACCATTTGGAGTCTATTTTTGTGTGTGGTGTAAGGAAATGGTCCAGTTTCATTCTTCTGCATGTGGCTGTCCAATTTTCCCAACACCATTTGTTGAAGAGACTGTCTTTGTTCCATTGGACATTCTTTCCTGCTTTGTCAAAGATGAGTTGACCATAGAGTTGAGGGCCCATTTCTGGGCTCTCTATTCTGTTCCATTGATCTATGTGTCTGTTTTTGTGCCAGTACCATACTGTCTTGATGATGACAGCTTTGTAGTAGAGCTGGAAGTCCGGAATTGTGATGTCGCCAGCTTTGCTTTTCTTTTTCAAACTTCCTCTGCTATGCGGGGTCATTTCTGATTCCATACAAATTTTAGGATTATTTGTTCCATTTCTTTGGAAGAAGTGGATGGTATTTTGATGGGGATTGCATTGAATGTGTAGATTGCTCTAGGTAGCATTGACATCTTCACAATATTTGTTCTTCCAATCCATGAGCATGGAACGTTTTTCCATTTCTTTGTGTCTTCCTCAATTTCTTTCATGAGTATTTTATAGTTTTCTGAGTACAGATCCTTTGTCTCTTTGGTTAGATTTATTCCTAGGTATCTTATGGTTTTGGGTGCAATTGTAAATGGGATCGACTCCTTAATTTCTCTTTCTCCTGTCTTGTTGTTGGTGTATAGGAATGCCACTGACTTCTGTGCATTGATTTTATATCTTGCCACTTTACTGAATTCCTGTATGAGTTCTAGCAGTTTTGGGGTGGAGTCTTCGGGGTTTTTCACATAAAGTATCATATCATCTGCAAAGAGTGAGAGTTTGACTTCTTCTTTGCTGATTTGGATGCCTTTGATTTCTTTTTGTGGTCTGATTGCTGTGACTAGGACTTCCAATACTGTGTTGAATAGCAGTGGTGATAGTGGACATCCCTGCCGCGTTCCTGACCTTAGTGGGAAAGCTCTCAGTTTTTCCCCATTGAGAATCATATTTGCTGTATAGTTTTTCATGGATGGCTTTTATGATATTGAGGTATGTACCCTGTATGCCTATACTCTGAAGAGTTTTGATCAAGAAAGGATGCTGTACTTTGTCAAATGCCTTTTCTGCATCTATTGAGAGGATCATATTATTCTTGTTCTCTCTTTTGCTAATGTATTGTATCACGTTGATTGATTTGGGGATGTTGAACCACCCTTGCAGCCCAGGGAT
Organism: Mirounga leonina; assembly: GCF_011800145.1. Taxonomy (NCBI): domain Eukaryota; kingdom Metazoa; phylum Chordata; class Mammalia; order Carnivora; family Phocidae; genus Mirounga; species Mirounga leonina. Next base: position 36,986,921 of record NW_023270469.1, read on the forward strand.
AAATCCCACTTGGTCGTGGTAAATAATCCTTTTAATGTACGGTTGTATCTTATTGGTTAGTATTTTGGTGAGAATTTTTGCATCCAAGTTCATCAGGGATATTGGTCTGTTCTCCTTTTTGATGGGGTCTTTGGTTTTGGGATCAAGGTAATGGTGGCCTCATAAAATGAGTTTGGAAGTTTTCCTTCCATTTCTATTTTTTGGAACAGTTTCAGAAGAATAGGTATTCATTCCTCTTGAAATGTTTGGTAGAATTCCCCTGGGAAGCCATCTGGCCCTAGGCTTTTGTTTGCTGGGAGATTTGGGATGACTGCTTCAATTTGCTTAGGGGTTATAGGTCTGTTCAGGTTTTCTATTTTCTCCTGGTTCAGTTTTCGTAGTTGATACATTGGTTGTTTGTGATCTCTCCTCTTTCATTCATGATTTTGTTGATTTGGGTCTTTTGTCTTTTCTTTTTGATAAATCTGGCCAGGGGTTTATCAATCTTGTTAATTCTTTCAAAGAACCAGTTCCTAGTTTCCTTGATGTGTTCTAGTGTTCTTTTGGTATCTATTTCATTGATTTCTGCTCTGATCTTTATTATTTCTCTTCTCCTGCTCGGTTTAGGCTTTATTTGCTGTTCTTTCTCCAGCTCCTTTAGGTGTAGGGTTAGGTTGTGTACTTGAGACCTTTCTTGTTTTTTGAGAAAGGCTTGTATTGCTATATACTTTCCTCTTAGGACTGCCTTTGCTGCATCCCAAAGATTTTGAACAGTTGTGTTTTCATTTTCATTTGTTTCCATGAATTTTTTTAATTCTTCTTTAATTTCCTGGTTGACCCATTCATTCTTCAGTAGGATGCTCTTTAGCCTCCATGTATTTGAGTTCTTTCCGACTTTCCTGTTGTGATTGAGTTCTAGTTTCAAAGCATTGTGGTCTGAAAATAGGCAGGGAATGATCCCAATCTTTTGGTACCAGTTGAGACCTGATTTATGACCTAGGATGTGATCGATTCTGGAGAATGTTCCATGGGCACTAGAGAACAATGTGTATTCTGTTGCTTTGGGATGGAATGTTCTGAATATGTCTGTGAAGTCCATTTGGTCCAGTGTGTCATTTAAAGTCTTTATATCCTTATTGATCTTTTGCTTAGACGATCTGTCCATTTCAGTGAGGGGGGTGTTAAAGTCCCCCACTATTATTGTATTGTTGTCGATGTGTTTCTTTGCTTTTGTTATTAATTGCCTTATATAATTGGCTGCTCCCATGTTAGGGGCATAGATATTTACAATTGTTAGATCTTCTTGTTGGATAGACCCTTTAAGTAGGATATAGTGTCCTTCCTCATCTCTTATTACAGTTTTTAGTTTAAAATCTAATTTGTCTGATATAAGGATTGCCACCCCAGCTTTCTTTTGGTGTCCATTAGCATGGTAAATGGTTTTCCACCCCCTCACTTTCAATCTGGGAGTGTCTTTGGTTTTAAAATGAGTCTCTTGCAGACAGTGTATCAATGGGTCTTGTTTTTTAATCCAGTCTGATAGCCTGTGTCTTTTGATTGGGGCATTTAGCGCATTTACATTCAGGGTGTCTATTGAAAGATAGGAATTTAGTGCCATTGTATTGCCTGTAAGGTGACTGTTACTGTATATTGTCTGTGTTCCTTTCTCATCTATGTTGCTTTTAGGTTCTCTCTTTGCTTAGAGGACCCCTTTCAAGATTTCTTGTAGGGCTGGTTTTGTGTTTGCAAATTCCTTTAGTTTTTGTTTGTCTTGGAAGCTTTTTAAGTCTCCTTCAATTTTCAATGACAGCCTAGCTGGATAGAGTATTCTTGGCTGCATATTTTTCTCATTTAGTGCTCTAAATGAGAAATGACAGGTCCTTTCTGGCCTGCCAGGTCTCTGTCGATAGGTCTGTTGCCAATCTAATGTTTCTACCATTTAGGTTACATATTTCTTCTCCCGAGCTGCTTTCAGGATTTTCTCTTTGTCTCTGAGACTCGTAAGTTTTACTATTAGATGTCGTGGTGTTGACCTATTTTTATTGATTTTGAGAGGGGTTCTCTGTGCTTCCTGGATTTTCATGACTGTTTTCTTCCCCAAATTAGGAAAGTTCTCTGCTCTAATTTGCTCCATTATACCTTCTGCCCCTCTCTCTCTTTCTTCTTCTTCTGGGATCCCAATTATTCTAATGTTGTTTTGTCTTATGGTATCGCTTATCTCTCGAATTCTGCCCTCGTGATCCAGTAGTTGTTTATCTCTCTTTTTCTCAGCTTCTTTATTTCCCATCATTTGGTCTTCTATATCACTGATTCTCTCTTCTGCCTCCTTTATCCTAGCAGTTAGTGCCCCCTATTTGATTGCACCTCATTAATAGCCTTTTTTATTTCAACGTGGTTAGATTTTAGTTCTTTTACTTCTCTAGAAAGGGTTTCTCTAATAACTTCCATGCTTTTCTCAAGCCCAGCTAGTATCTTTAAAGTGATGATTCTGAACTCTAGATCTGACATTGTACTAATGTCCTTATTGAGTAGGTTCCTGGCTGTCGGTACTACCTCTTGTTCTTTTTGTTGAGGTGATTTTTTCCGTCTTGTCATTTTGTGCAGAGGAGAATAGATTAATGACAGAACAAAATGCTAGCAGAGTAACAACGACCCCAGCAATTATACCCTAAACAAATCAGAAAAGACCTGAAGCAGTGGGAAAAGAAAGGGAAAGAGAGAAAAAAGAAAAATAAATAAAAAGATAAAGATAAAAACAAACAAAAACAGAACAAAACAAAACAACAACAAAAAAACCCCCAGAATGTTATCAAATATGATCAGGCTGGTATATAGATCAGTGCTACACACTAGATTTTGGGTGTATTTTGGTCTGTTAGAAGAAAGTGCCTCCCAAAATTTTCAAGAAAGAAAACTTATATATGTACAGACATAAGGGTTGATATGATGAAGGGATGGAATATGACTGTAAAGATGGAAATTATAAAAAAATTTATAAAAGGAATTGATAAGGTGTTTGAAAAAAAAAGAAGAGGATTTAAAAAAAGAAAACAAAAAAAAAGGGAGAGAATGTGATCAGGCAGGGGAGTATATAAAAACCATATACTAGGGATTTAGGGTATATTTTGATCTCTTAGAAGAAACTATCTCAAAATTTTAAAGAGAGAACAACTTATATATATATATATATGCCAAACATACAGGTAACTAGTATGAAGGGATAGAATATGACTCTAAAATGGAAAAATAAAAATGTTTTTTAAAAAAGGGACTGATAAGATGTTGGTTTAAAAAGGGAAAAAGAAAAATTCAAAAAAAAGAAAAGAAAAGAAAAAAAGTTAAAAAAATTAACTTTGAAAGACTGAAGAATCATGCTAAAAAAGCCATGAATTCTATGTGTAGTATTCCCCTAGTGCTGGAGTTCTGCCGTTCTCATTGATCAGTAAATTTGGTCTTGGCTGGCTGTTCTCTCTGATCTTCTGGGGGAGGGGCCTGTTGCCGTGGTTTCCAAATGTCTTTGCGGGAGGTGGAATTGCCCCACCCTTGCCCAGTCTGGGCTAAGTTATCTGCTCAGGTTGCTCTCCGGAGCTTTTGTTCCCTGCCAGCTTTCTGTTGGGCTTTGGAGGTGGAGAGTGAAAATGGCGGCCTCCCAATCTCCGCCCTGGAGGAGTCAAGAACTTGCATCCCTGCTCCTCAGTGCGCCCCCAGAGAAAAGTAGTCAATCACTCCCGTCTCCCCGGTCTCCAGCTGCACTCCGTGCTCACCTGGCCTGTGACCGAGCATTTCTATCTCTGGAACCCGACGCCGTGTGGAGTCTCCAAACCCAGCAGATCCCTGCGGTGCACTCCCATGCCACTCCTCCCAGGGGAGGAAGTTGAGTCTCCCCAGATCTGCCACTTGTTGGGTCCCTGCTGGAGGAGCAGTGGCCCGACTGTGCCACGGATCATGGTTTATGACAACCCCGAACTGAGAGCCTGCACCTGGGCTCCGCCTCTGCAGCCAGCTTCCCTGCTCCAGTACCTGGGAGCTCTTCCGCAGTCAGGCACCCCGGTCTTCCTGTGACCCGGAGGTTCCTGAGACCACACTGTCCTGTGAGGGTTCCATCCCCCACTTAGCCACTGGAGTGACGTCCCTCAGCGGAGCAGACTTTTAAAAGTTCTGATTTTGTGCTCCGCGGCTCTATCACTTGCCAGAAGTGACTGACAGAGGCCCCTCCCCTGCCGTCTATCCTCCCGAATATCGCCTCGGACGCTCCGCCCGTCCTACCTTCCAGAAAGTGGTTTCTTTTCTGTTCAGAGTTGTTGCTCTTCTTTTCTTCGATCTCCTGTTGAGTTTGTAGGTGTTCAGAATGGTTTGATCCCTATCCAGCTGAATTCCTGAGAGGAGACGAAATCCAGGTCTCCTACTCCTCCGCCATCTTGCTCCATCTGAAGACTTTTTTTTATAGATTGTCCCTGTAAATTTCTGTTCTATATCACTCTTGGGGTCTGTCTGCTTTTATAGAACCTCCCTTAATTCTCTTGCAAGCCTGGCTTAGTGGTCACATATTCTTTCAGTTTTTGCAGGTCTTGGAAGCTCTGCATCTCTCCATCCATTCTAAATTAGAGCCTTGCCAGATAAAGTATTCTTGGTTGCATGTTCTTTTCTTTTAGTACGCTGAATATGTCTTGCCAGGTTTTTCTGGCTTCCCAGGTCTCTGTGGATGGTTCTGACACTTTTCTGATGTTCCTCACTCTATATGTAAGGAATCTCCTCCCCCCAATTGCCCTTAAGATGGTTTCCTTGGTTTGGTTCTAAGATTTGCAAGTTTTACTCTTACATGCCGGGGTGTTGGCCTGTTTTCCTTGATCTTGGGAGGGGTCCTCTCTGCCTCTAGGACATGAATGTTTGTTTCATTCCCCAGATTAGGGAAGTTCTCAGCTACGATTTGCTCAAGTATATCTTCTAGTCCCCTCTCTCTCTCCACCCCCTCAGGGATTCCAATAATTCTGACATTGGAATGTTTCGTGATGTCACTTATTTCTCTGATTCTATTTTCATGGATTCTGAGTTGTTTTTCCCTGGCCTCCTCCTTTCCCTTCTTGTCTATTAATTTGGTCTTCTATGTCACTAATTTGTTCTTTAGCCTCCCTTACCCTAGCTCTTAGATTATCTAAATTAGATTGGATCTCATTGATAGGATTTTTAAGTTCTGCCAGTTTAGCTTTCATTTCTGCCCTTAGAGACTCTATGTTGCCATTAATTGATTTCTCCATTCTAGCTATTGGGTTGGAATTCAGGCAATTGCTAGCCTGAATTCTATCCAACATCTTGGTTATATATGAATCCATTTGTAAAGCTGTGGCATAAGTCATAGTCTCTGAGTCTTTCCTATTTTGGGGGTTCATCCTCCTAGTCATTCTGTTGATGGGTGGTTGAGGGAACGTATGGGTCCAAATTATTGACCACAACCCAAGCAAATGCATCTGTTTTATAGGGACCTTAGGGTTGCTGGCCTCTTGTTTTCTCAGCCTGTCTTCTGGGGGAGCAGCCTGCTGTGTTGTTACTCAGGCAGCCCTATTTGGGCACAGTTGCCCTGCCCCCTGTGGCAGGGAATAGGCTCAGTGAAAACTGTTTTTTTCGGGTTTTCTTCTTTGGTGGCTTTCCCTGGTGGCTTTCCACATCTCTTCTGAGAGTCAGAACAGAAGAGATCGTTCCCAACCCTCTGCCTCAGAGAAGAGAGATCACAGTCTGTTCTTCAGTGAGCTCTCTAGGCCACACTATCTCCATTTCTGTCTGTGCTGCTATAAACTGCAGCGTCCTGGGTTGTGCACCCTTCAGCAGTGCTCCCAGGACTCACCTCCAGGTTAGGCATGTCTCTGCCCTCTGCCCTAAACCACAAGCTGCACCCAGTTTGAATGCATGGCCTCACTGCTTGGGGTTTCCATCCAGGAGGCTGCCCTAAAGTCCTTTCTGGTAGTTACCATTCTGTGAGTCTGTGCCAGGTCCCCAGCCCAGGAGGCTATCACTCACCAGCTGTGTAGGATCCCAACAGCTTGGCTCCCTCCCCCTTCCGTTTATCCTCTCATATCTGCCCAGGGAATCTCGGCTCCCTGATTTGTACCTCAAAACCAACCACCTGCAATGTTCTGTTTGTAGAGATCCAGATCTGTCTTCTTACATAGGCTGATTTCTTGGGTGTTCAGAGTTGTCTGGTAGATATACAGCTCAGGGGACCAGTTGGAATAAGATCCCCTACTCCTTGGCCATCTTTCCCCCCATCCTTAAACTTGTATTTTGAATTTATAATAGGACAGTTAAAAGGAAAATGGACTATTTTTGAACCTATAGCAGATGCTCTTGGTGCCCTACATTATTTCTCCTCTGAATTCCTCTCTTATGCCCAAGGCTGCTTATTACTGGTCATGTCTAGAGTAGGGCAAGTCAGAAGTGCTGGAGAATTAATTGTGCTAGAAGTGGCCCAAAGTGACAACAGAGAAGAAGTTGGGGGTGGTGGTGGGGTAGGAGTTCCAGCTTCTTGTTCCTCAGGTGAAATTATCTGAGGCATGCTCCATTTGGTCCAGCAGAGAGTCCCTAGCAGGTTGATCCCATTTACCCCAGTGTTTGATAACATAACCTATATTGGCTTTCTTCCTTTTCTATCCTACCTGCTCACTCTCTGATTTCTGTTTCTCTCATAAGTAAAGGAGGGAAAAGGAAGAAGACATAAAGGAAAGATCATGAAGACCACATGTTTCATGGGAGTGAGGCTATTTCTTAGCATATTGAAAGTGTGGGAATAGTTTTTAATTGCACAAACTGTGTTTATGTTGAAATAATATACCTACTTCACTTTACCTATTTACATTACATTTTTTGTAGGCATTTGAATTTTCAAGCTGTTTTAATAGAATAATAAAGGAATGAATAAAAAATAAAAATATCTACATTGCTTCTAACTGTTCTTAAGCTTTCCTGTAGCTTTCTGAGCTTTATGAGTGCTTCTGGGATGGAAATACAGGCTATAATTTGGAATCCAGTTGGAACCTCCTCTTTTGTAGAATTTATACCAAGACCAGTTTTCTGTTGCATCTAAACAAATGCTGAGAGAATGACCTAACAGTCACTAGAGTTTCAGGGCATGGGGTGTTTATTCATGTCTGTTGTGTTTAATTATGTCATGGTAGATGTATGAGCCTTTAGAATCATAGTCTCGCCTTATTTTCTGATCAGTGAGTTGGATGTTGAGCACTTTGAAGCCCTTTCTGGAAGGCTGCTGGATTTGGGAGAGATCATTTCATAGGGCCTGGGACTTTAGAGTTTGTGAGCTGTAGAGAATGAAAAAATAATAATAAGAAGAAAATATAGCTATGATTCTGGACCAGAATATGTTCCCCTTTTCACTATATTTTCCTAGAGGCAATTAAATGATTTGAGACTAGCTAAAAATAAGTATCTATGTTAAAGGTACAGTCTTAAAGTAGGGAGGTGGCCTCAGATACACCTTAATGATCACAACAATTAAAGTGTCTCTCTGTATTTGGATACTTAGGTGACCATGTGTATATCTGGAAACCCTTAAGAATGGCCAATATCTTTTTCTTTGATGCCTTCACCATTATTTGTTTCCCAGATATATGTCCAATTTGTCAGAGGGTGAAACATTAAGTTGCATTTAAGCTCAGTAAACAAGTGCTGAGATTGATTGATCATGTCTTCTATGGGTGGGAGGGTAGCCACTTGTGTACTACACATTTGCCATTTCTGCTACAGATAGAAGTGGCACACTTTGAGCAGCATCTGATACCTGATACTGTTGTTTAGTTAAGATACTCCTGGCCCACAGCATGTGTGTGTTTAAGGAAATTAACTGTCAGCATTTAAACATCATAAAATTTTACATTAAAAAAAATCTAGATTTCTGGCTTCTGATGAAATTTTAGAAGATCTGGTGGGAGTAAGTCCACATGGTCTGGTGGCAAAAATTGCCAAGGTTAAGGAGGAGCTGTGCCTTTCTAGTTCACCTCAGGGCTCTCTGCTCCATATGATTTTCTCAAATTTGTATTTGCTGATTCTCTGTGAGCATTTGATCTTGTGAATACAGGCCCATGCTCATGCAAAGACTATCTCTAACATGTTTACTCTCCTCCAATAAAAGGCAGCATGGCCCAGCTAAGATGGCACCGACTTTGCAAACAGAAGATTTGATTTCACAGTTAGGGCTGGTGTAACTTTCGGAAATTCACAGAAACTCTCAATTCCTGTCCTCTTAGTTGTAAAATGAAGAGTCATCCCTTAGACAGCTGTTTTTCCAAATTGATTTGTAAATCAATTGTAAATTGCTCTGCATAGGGTCACAGATTAGTAATGATAACATTAAAAGCCACAACAACTTATTATTTTACATATAATAAAAACAGTGAAGAAAACAGTGAAAAACAGTTTTCATAATTGCTTTCAACCAGAAGGGCTTTTTTTTTTTTTTTAATTCAGCCCCAAGAATGGAAGAAAGATAAGCAGAAAGTATACAGAAAGTATAAAAGTTCATTAAGGAACTTGTGTATTTTTTGAAACAGGAACACAGTGGAAAGTTTTTACCTTTGCCATTAACAAGCACAAGGAGAAAATAATCAGAGGCAGCTGAGGTGGTAGCCCCTCCCTGGGCCAGATGCAGGCTTTTGCAATTGTAATGTATTTACAGCATTCTGGTTGTCTGTCAATCCAACAAGCCTTGGTTACTGGGCAGTTTATTATTCAGGCAAATAAGAAGAGTGCATATAGTCTCAGGATGTGTATGAAATTTCATAGACCCTAAAGGAAACCTGACTCTGGCTGAGTGAGAATGGTAACATTCAAAGAAATGGATGACATTGACACTGGTATTGTTTTATCTATTAAAAACAAATGATTTGAATTTTTTTTTTTTATGTAAATCCCCATACATTACATCATTAGTTTTAGATGAAGTGTTCCATGATTCATTGTTTATGCATAACACCCAGTGCTCCATGCAGAATGTGCCCTCCTCAATACCCATCACCAGGCTAACCCATCCTCCCAACCCCCTCCCCTCTAGAACCCTGTTTGTTTTTCAGAGTCCATCGTCTCTCATGGTTCGTCTACCCCTCCGATTTCCCCCGCTTCATTCTTCCCCTCCTGCTACCTTCTTCTTCTTTTTTTTTCTTAACATATATTGCATTATTTGTTTCAGAGGTACAGATCTGAGATTCAATTCTTGCACAATTCACAGCGCCTACCAGAGCTCATACACTCCCCAGTGTCTATCACCCAGTCACCCCATCCCTCCCACCCCATCCCCCACTCCAGCAACCCTCAGTTTGTTTCCTGAGATTAACAATTCCTCATATCAGTGAGATCATATGATACATGATTTCTCTGTTTGACTTATTTCACTCAACATAATACCCTCCAGTTCCATCCACGTCGTTGCAAATGGCAAGATCTCATTCCTTTTGATGGCTGCATAATATTCCATTGTATATGTATACCAGATCTTCTTTATCCATTCATCTGTCAATGGACATCTTGGCTCTTTTCACAATTTGGCTATTTTGGACATTGCTGCTATAAACATCGGGGTGCACGTACCCCTTCGGATCCCTACTTTTGTATCTTTGGGGTAAATACCCAGTAGTGCAATTGCTGGATCATTTGGTAACTCTATTTTCAACTTTTTGAGGAACCTCCATACAGTTTTCCAGAGTGGCTGCACCAGCTTGCATTCCCACCAACAGTGTAGGAGGGTTCCCCTTTCTCCACATCCCCACCAACATCTATCGTTTCCTGACTTGTTAATTTTAGCCATTCTGACTGGTGTGAGGCGGTATCTCATTGAGGTTTTGATTTGGATTTCCCTGATGCCGAGTGATGTTGAGCACTTTTTCATGTGTCTGTTGGCCATGTGCATGTCTTCTTTGGAAAAATGTCTGTTCATATCTTCTGCCCATTTCTTGATTGGATTCTTTGTTCTATGGGTGTTGAGTTTGAAGAGTTCTTTATGGATTTTGGATACTAGCCCTTTATCTGATATGTCATTTGCAAATATCTTCTCCCATTCTGTCGGTTGTCTTTTGGTTTTGTTGACTGTTTCCTTTGCTTTACAAAAGCTTTTTCTCTTGATGAAGTCCCAATAGTTCATTTTTGCCCTTGCTTCCCTTGCCTTTGGCGATGTTTCTAGGAAGAAGTTGCTTTGGCTGAGGTCAAAGAGGTTGCTGCCTGTGTTCTCCTTTAGGATTTTGATGGAGTCCTGTCTCACGTTGAGGTCTTTCAACCATTTGGAGTCTATTTTTGTGTGTGGTGTAAGGAAATGGTCCAGTTTCATTCTTCTGCATGTGGCTGTCCAATTTTCCCAACACCATTTGTTGAAGAGACTGTCTTTGTTCCATTGGACATTCTTTCCTGCTTTGTCAAAGATGAGTTGACCATAGAGTTGAGGGCCCATTTCTGGGCTCTCTATTCTGTTCCGTTGATCTATATGTCTGTTTTTGTGCCAGTACCATGCTGTCTTGATGATGACAGCTTTGTAATAGAGCTGGAAGTCTGGAATTGTGATGCCGCCGGCTTTGCTTTTCTTTTTCAACATTCCTCTGGCTATACGGGGTCTTTTCTGGTTCCATACACATTTTAGGATTCTTTGTTCCATTTCTTTGAAAAAAGTGGATGGTATTTTGATGGGGATTGCATTGAATGTGTAGATTGCTCTAGGTAGCATTGACATCTTCACAATATTTGTTCTTCCAATCCATGAGCATGGAACGTTTTTCCATTTCTTTGTGTCTTCCTCAATTTCTTTCATGAGTATTTTATAGTTTTCTGAGTAAAGATCCTTTGTCTCTTTGGTTAGATTTATTCCTAGGTATCTTATGGTTTTGGGTGCAATTGTAAATGGGATCGACTCCTTAATGTCTCTTTCTTCTGTCTTGTTGTTGGTGTATAGGAATGCCACTGACTTCTGTGCATTGATTTTATATCCTGCCACTTTACTGAATTCCTGTATGAGTTCTAGCAGTTTTGAGGTGGAGTCTTTTGGGTTTTCCACATAAAGTATCATATCATCTGCAAAGAGTGAGAGTTTGACTTCTTCTTTGCCAATTTGGATGCCTTTGATTTCTTTTTGTTGTCTGATTGCTGTGGCTAGGACTTCCAAGACTATGTTGAATAGCAGTGGTGATAGTGGACATCCCTGCCACGTTCCTGACCTTAGTGGGAAAGCTCTCAGTTTTTCCCCATTGAGAATGATATTCGCTGTAGGTTTTTCATAGATGGCTTTTATGATATTGAGGTATGTACCCTCGATCCCTATACTCTGAAGAGTTTTGATCAAGAAAGGATGCTGTACTTTGTCAAATGCTTTTTCTGCATCTATTGAGAGGATCATATGATTCTTGTTCTTTCTTTTGTTAATGTATTATATCACATTGATTGATTTGCGGATGTTGAACCAACCTTGCAGCCCAGGGATAAATCCCACTTGGTCATGGTGAATAATCCTTTTAATATACTGTTGGATCCTATTGGCTAGTATTTTGGTGAGAATTTTTGCATCCATGTTCATCAGGGATATTGGTCTGTAATTCTCCTTTTTGATGGGGTCTTTGTCTGGTTTAGGGATCAAGGTAATGCTGGCCTCATAAAATGAGTTTGGAAGTTTTCCTTCCGTTTCTATTTTTTGGAACAGTTTCAGAGAATAGGTATTAATTCTTCTTGAAAGGTTTGGTAGAATTCCCCTGGGAAGCCATCTGGCCCTGGGCTTTTGTTTTTTGGGAGATTTTTGATGACTGCTTCAATTTCCTTAGTGGTTATAGGTCTGTTCAGGTTTTCTATTTCCTCCTGGTTCAGTTTTCGTAGTTGATACATCTCTAGGAATGCCTCCATTTCTTCCAGGTTATCTAATTTGCTGGCATAGAGTTGCTCATAATATGTTTTTATAATTGTTTGTATTTCTTTGGTGTTGGTTGTGATCTCTCATCTTTCATTCATGATTTTGTTGATTTGGGTCATTTCTCTTCTCTTTTTGATCAGTCTGGCCAGGGGTTTATCAATCTTGTTAATTCTTTCAAAGAACGAGCTCCTAGTTTCGGTGATCTGTTCTACTGTTCTTTTAGTTTCTATTTCATTGATTTCTGCTCTGATCTTTATTATTTCTCTTCTCCTGCTGGGTTTAGGCTTTATTTGCTGTTCTTTCTCCAGCTCCTTTAGGTGTAGGGTTAGGTTGTGTACTTGAGACCTTTCTTGTTTCTTGAGAAAGGCTTGTATTGTTATATACTTTCCTCTTAGGACTGCCTTTGCTGCATCCCAAAGATTTTGCACAGTTGTGTTTTCATTTTCATTGGTTTCCATGTATTTTTTAATTCTTCTTTAATTTCCTGGTTGACCCATTCATTCTTCAGTAGGATGCTCCTTAGCCTCCATGTATTTGAGTTCTTTCCGACTTTCCTCTTGTGATTGAGTTCTACTTTCAAAGCATTTTGGTCTGAAAATAGGCAGGGAATGATCCCAAACTTTTGGTACCGGTTGAGACCTGATTTATGACCTAGGATGTGAGCTATTCTGGAGAATGTTCCATCGGCACTAGAGAAGAATGTGTATTCCGTTGCTTTGGGGTGGAATGTTCTGAATATGTCTGTGAAGTCCATTTGGTCCAGTGTGTCACTTAAAGTCTTTATTTCCTTGTTGATCTTTTGCTTAGACGATCTGTCCATTTCAGTGAGGGGGATGTTAAAGTCCCCCACTATTATTGTATTGTTGTCGATGTGTTTCTTTGCTTTTGTTATTAATTGGCTTATATAATTGGCTGCTCCCATGTTAGGGGCATAGATATTTACAATTGTTAGATCTTCTTGTTGGATAGATCCTTTAAGTATGATATAGTGTCCTTCCTCATCTCTTATTACAGTCTTTGGTTTAAAATCTACTTTGTCTGATATAAGGATTGCCACCCCAGCTTTCTTTTGGTGTCCATTAGCATGGTAAATGGTTTTCCACCCCCTCACTTTCAATCCGGGGGTGTCTTTGGTTCTAAAATGAGTCTCTTGCAGACAGCATATCGATGGGTCTTGTTTTTTAATCCAGTCTGATAGCCTGTGTCTTTTGATTGGGGTGTTCAGCCCATTTACATTCAGGGTGTCTATTGAAAGATAGGAATTTAGTGCCATTGTATTGCCTGTAAGGTGACTGTTACCGTATTTTGTCTGTGTTCCTTTCTGGTCTATGTTGCTTTTAGGGTCTCTCTTTGCTTCGAGGACCCCTTTCAAGATTTCCCATAGAGCTGGTTTTGTGTTTGCAAATTCCTTTAGTTTTTGTTTGTCCTGGAAGCTTTTTATCTCTCCTTCAATTTTCAATGACAGCCTAGCTGGATAGAGTATTCTTGGCTGCATATTTTTCTCATTTAGTGCTCTGAATACATCCTGCCAGTCCTTTCTGGACTGCCAGGTCTCTGTGGATAGGTCTGTTGCCAATCTAATGTTTCTACCATTGTAGGTTACATATCTCTTCTCCCGAGCTGCTTTCAGGTTTTTCTCTTTGTCTATGAGACTCGTTAGTTTTACTATTAGATATCGGGGAGTTGACCTATTTTTATTGATTTTGAGAGGGGTTCTCTGTGCTTCCTGGATTTTCATGCCTGTTTCTTTCCCCAAATTAGGGAAGTTCTCTGCTATACTTTGCTCCATTATACCTTCTGGCCCTCTCTCTCTTTCTTCTTCTTCTGGGATCCCAATTATTCTAATGTGGTTTCGTCTTATGGTATCGCTTATCTCTCGAATTCTGCCCTCGTGATCCAGTAGTTGTTTATCTCTCTTTTTCTCAGCTTCTTTATTTTCCATCATTTCATCTTCTATATTACTGATTCTCTCTTCTGCCTCATTTATTCTAGCAGTTAGCACCCCCATTTTTGATTGCACCTCATTAATAGCCTTTTTGATTTCTACTTGTTTGGATTTTAGCTCCTTTACTTCTCCAGAAAGGGTTTCTCTAATAACTTCCATATTTTTTTCAAGCCCAGCTAGTATCTTTAAAGTGATGATTCTGAACTCTAGATCTGAGATCGTACTAATGTCCGTATTGAGTAGGTCTCTGGCAGTCGGTAGTACCTCTTGTTCTTTTTGTTGAGGTGATTTTTTCCATCTTGTCATTTTGTGCAGAGGAGAATAGATTAATGAGAGAACAAAATGCTAGCAGAGTAACCACGTCCCCAGAAAATATACTCTAAACAAATCAGAAAAGACCTGAAGCAGTGGGATAAGAAAGGGAAAGAGAGAAAAAAGAAAAAGAAAAAAAAAAGATACAAACAAAAACAAACAAAACAAAACAACAACAAAAGGAAAACCAGAATGTGATCAAATATGATCTATATGGTATATAGGTCAGTGCCACACACTAGATTTGGGGTGTATTTTGGTCTTTTTGAAGAAAGTGCCTCCCAAAATTTTAAAGAAAGAAAAACTTATATATGTACAAAAATAAGGGTTGATATGATGAAGGGATGGAATATGACTGTAAAAATGGAAATTATAAAAAATGTTATAAAAGGAATTGATAAGAAGTTGTTTGAGAAAAGAAAGAAGAGGAATTAAAAAAGAAAAAAGAAAAAGAGAGAGAAAAAAAAGGGAGAGGATGTGATCAGGCAGGGGAATAGAAAGCACCATATACTAGAGATTTAGGGTATACGTTAATCTGTTAGAAGAAACTATCTCAAAATTTTAAAGAGAGAACAACTTATATATATAAGCCAAAAATATGGGTATCTACTATGAAGGGATAGAATATGACTCTAAAAATGAAAAATATAAACTTTTTTTTTAAAGGGATTGATAAGATGTTGGTTGAAAAAGGGAAAAAGAAAAATTAAAAAAGAAATAATAAGACAAAAAGACAGTTAAAAAAATTAACTTTAAAAGACTAAAGAATCATGGTAAAAAAGCCATGAATTCTATGTGCAGTAGTCCCCTAGCGCTAGAGTTCTGCCGTTCTCATTGATCGGTAAACTTGGTCTTGGCCGGCTGTTCTCGCTGATCTTCTGGGGAGGGGCCTGTTGCTGTGGTTTCCAAATGTCTCTGCCGGAGGCGGAAATGCCCCGCCCTTGCCCCCTCCCGGCTAAGTAATCTGCTCGGGTTTGCTCTCCGGGGCTTTTATTCCCTGCGAGCTTTCCGAACAGCTTTGGAGGCGGAGAGTGAAAATGGCGGCCTCCCAATCTCCGCTCCGGAGGAGCCGAGAACTCGGGGCCCCACTCCTCAGTGAGCCCCCAGAGAAAAGCCGTCAGTCGCTCCCGTCTCCCCGCTCTCTGGCCGCACTCCGTGCTCACCCGGCCTGCGACCGCGCGCCTCTATCTCTGGCACCCGACCCCGGGTGGAGTCTCCAAACCCAGCAGATCCCCGCAGTGCGCTCCCGCGCGGCTCCTCCTGGGGGAGGAAGGTGAGTCTCCCTGGATCTGCCGCTTGTTGGGTCCCTGCTTGAGGAGCAGGGGCCCCACTGTGCCGCGGATCACGGTTTATGGCAACCCTGAGCTGAGAGCCCGCCCCTGGGCTCCGCCTCTGCTGCCGGCTTCCCTGCTCCATTACCTGGGAGCTCTGCCACACTCAGGCACCCCAGGTCTTTCTGTGACCCCGAGGGTCCTGAGACCACACTGTCCCAGAGGGTTCCACCCCCCGCTTAGCCACCAGAGTGATGTCCCTCCGCGGAGCAGACTTTTAAGTGTTCCGATTTTGTGCTCCGCGGCTCTATCACTTGCCAGAAGCGGCTGACGGAGGCCCCTCCCCTGCCGTCTATCCTCCCGAATATCGCCTCGGATTCACTTCTCCGTACGTCGTACCTTCCAGAAAGTGGTCGCTTTTCTGTTCAGAGAGTTGCTATTCCTGTCTTCGATCTCCTGTTGGGTTTGTAGGTGTTCAGAATGGTTTGATCCCTATCCAGCTGAATTCCTGAGAGGAGACGAAATCCAGGTCTCCTACTCCTCCGCCATCTTGCTCCGCCCCCTTAAATTGTTTTTGTAAGAAAAAATGGTTGAATATTGGCAATTTCATGTTTCCAAGTTAATCTATGTAGGCTGCTGTAACAGAATGTCATAGATTGGGTGTCTTTTAAACAAAAGAAATATATTTTTTACATTTTTAGAGCCTGGCAGATTTGGTGTCTGGTGAGAGCCCACTTCCTATTTCAAAGCAGCTGTGTTCTTGCTATGTCCCCACATGGTGGAAGGAGTAAGAGATCTCTCTGGGGTGTCTTTTATAAAAGTACTAGTCCCATTCATCAGAGCTCCATCCTCATGACCTAATCACCTCCCAAAGACCCTATCTCCTAATACCATCTCATTGGGAATTAGGATTCCAACATATGAATTTTGAGGGAACACAAACATTCAGTCAATAGCACACTGAATATTAAAATAAAAACTAAGTTAAACAACCAAGGGCTGACTTTGCCATATTGGGCTAGGGTGACCTGGGAAGAAATCAGTCTGAATCAGATTTGGTCTCTGTCCTCTAGATGCTGTCAGAAACAATCCTGCTCAAGGCCAGCCATGAACAGGACCATGACTAAGCTCAGCAATCACAGTGGCAGAGAGGTTAATCTTGTCTGGGACAATCTGTGAAAGTCTGTTGGAGGAAGTGAACTTGAAAGCAGAGCAAGAGTGTCGGGTAAAGCTGGATGATGGAAAACATATATTTCTCCTTTAAATCTTATTATTGGCCACTAAATACATTCATTTCTGCTGTCTGGCTTGGCAATGCCTAAATCCACAGGGCCTTGGGAACATCTGGAAGAAAATAGATACAGTTTCAGTCAAATATCCTAGATGGTAAGTCTGTGTGGGAGAACATTTTAAAGTTTGTCAACATATGGATATTAGTATTACAGTAAAAATTGAGGTGAACTATAATGACCAGGGAGGGGGTACAGACAGAAAAATAAATCACATTCCTCTGTCGATTATAGAATATAAACAGAATACAGAATATAAACAAATTCACATTTCCACTTGCTTCCCTTTCCTCCCAACATTTAATCTTTAGGAGCTGGCAGCATAGAAGGGAACTTAGCTTTGTTTTTATCTCACAGTCTGAGATGTGGCTGTGACTTAACTTTTTCATTTTGATTATAACTAACAATTACTCATGTTCATTTCTATCTCAGCAGCCAGGAATCACTTTGATAGTATCTTCATTTTTTTGTACGTTTTACCTGGGCGTTTTTACCAGAACTCTAGCAAGAATGTTAATTTGTTAGAGCATCAGAAAATGTCTATAAATCCTTAGGGAATTGTCATATTAGAAAGAATTTAACTGCATGATATGGGCAAAAAGTTGTAGAATCAATGATAAAAATAAATAAGGAACAGCAGGTGGTCTAAATTGATATTGACATTGCACAATGCCAGCTATCTCTACCCCATTATCCCTGCCCTAACCCTAGAGGGATGCTGAGGATCACTTACATTGTGTCGAGAGAAGAGTTTGAAGAGCATCAGTTTTGAATATATTATATATTAGTTTCTTTTGTGCATCTAGGTGGAAATAGATGTCCCCAAAGCTATAATTCTTGTTTTAGCTTCAGGTTTCTTAAAGATGTGAAGATTTTCTTTGCTTGGAAGCAGAGGGAGGATTTCAGACAAAGTGAGGCTATCATTGATAATGTGCTTAGTGTCAGTCAAAATGAAACTGTCATGGGAATTCTAAGCGATTGGCTTTTTTTGCAAAAAATTAAAATTTCCAGTTGTAAAGAATGATGGTGCAGAGAACCTGAGGAAGGATTTCCCTGATATTTTTAGAAAGGAATGTATAATTCTAGTCATTCATTAATACCCTCTGAAATGAAAGCCCTGACTAGATCTGCATGGGAGGATGTTGATTAGGAATCTCTGGGCCCTTTTGGGCTGGCTGTGACATCAGTATGAACTGCACAACTCCATGGCCTGGGTATGGCTTTGTGTCAGCTTTTCTGCTTTCATATGTTTAATTGAGGAGTGACCTGCTGGAAATGCAAAGATTTAGCTTGGCCATTGGGAAGTTAGAAAGTATTTTTATTTCTGTGATGTCCCTCAATCCTGATCCTTTGTTGTCTGTTCAGTTGTAAAGCAGACTATTTCATCTACTGGGAGCTGGAAACAAACTTGCCTGTTGTATTTGATAGCAGTTCAAAATTAGTGGCGAATTGGATTTGAAATTAGGTGGTTGTCATGTGAATGATCAGACTTCACAAACAGATTTTTCATGGAAAGTAATGAACTTTCTGTTGGATTTCCAAGATGGGGCTGAGGCAATTCATCCCCAGACCTTGGCATTGCTGCTTGATAGAATACTCATTTCCTATTTGTATTTCATTTTTTTCTGCTGCAGTTTGTCTGTGTCTGCCTATTTTACAGGCTCGGGCTCCTCGAGGCATTTAGAAAAGGGTTGTCTTCTCTGTGGAACCATTTCCTGGAGGTACTGCAATTCAGAGGTCATGGAAACTCCATTCTGCCCTTTGGATGCAAAAAATGGACTTCAAGCATCCTGCCACAATGAAGTCTTATGAGAAAAACAAACAGCAATATGGATGAAAATAAACATTTCTGGAAGCACAGATCATTTAGATTCTTCTTCCTGTGCTATTTGTTTTTTATTGTGATATATGGTGAATTAACCTTTCTTCTGCATTTTACCATTACTATTTGATGCTGACACTCATTGAAGTTTAGTGTGGTTAATGGATGAGATTGTGTAAATCCTCAGAGATGTTGTCTGTGAGCAGTTTAGGCAGCCAAACGTGGGGCTGCAGAGTCTCTAGGTCTTTGAGAAGAAAATGTTTTTTGTTTGTCTTATTGAAGTGTAATTCACATACGGTGTTTTGTTATTTTCAGGTGTACAATACAATGATTCAGCAATTCTGTACATTACTCAGTGCTCATCATAATAAGTGTACTCTTAGTCTCCTTTATCTATTTCAACCATTCCTCTACCCACCTCCTCTCTGGTAACCATTAGTTTGTTCTCTGTATTTAAGAGTCTACTCTTTTGTTTGTTTCTTATTTTCTTTCTATGTTTCTTAAATTCCACATATGAATAAAAATATGGCATTTTTCTTTCTCTGTCTGATTTATTTCACTAGCGTTGTAACTTTTACCCACTAGGTCCATCCATGTTGTTGCAAATGGCAAGATTTCATTCTTTTTTAAGGCTAAGTAGTAGTCCATTGTGTGTGTGTTTGTATTTATCCATTTGTCTATGGATGGACATTTGGATTGCTTCCATATTTTGGCTATTGTAAATAATGCTGCAATAAACATAGGGGTGCATAAATCTTTTTGAATTAGCATTTTTGTTTTCTTTGGATAAATACCCAATTGTAGAATTACTGGATCTTATGGTAATTCTATTTTTAATTTTTTTAGTAAACTCCATTTTGTTTTCCACAGTGGCTGTACCAGTTTGCATTCCCACCAACAGTGCCTGAGGTTTCTTTTTTCTCCACATCTTTGGCAACACTTGTGCTTTTGATCTTAGCCATTCTGACAGTTATGAGAATTTATTATTATACATTACTAAGAAACTACTCTGGGCCAGGTCCTGAGCTAAGTATTTTACCTGCATTATCTAGTTTAATCTTTATCCTCCTAAAATCTATAAAATTAGTGGAAGCCATTTTTTTTCTCTCCATGATGAGATGGAAGCTTAAAAAGTTTTGAGTCACTAGCCTAAGGTCACATAACTGATATATAAAGAACTAGAAGGAACCAGGACTTCAGAGGCCATGCATGCTCCTAATTATCACATTCTACTGCCATGTCTTGAAGTTCCTATTGGCGTTGCTCATGCACAGTGATTTCCACTTCTCTGTGATGCAAGCTACATGAGGCCATGTTCACTGCTATGGCCCCAGAATCTGGTGCAGTTCTGAGGACAAAGAACATATTCATTAATGCCTATTGACTGGACGTTGGGGGAATGCAGATCCCTGTTGCACAACAGGAGGCTCCCATTGACTCTGGTTGTCCTGAAAGGTCCTGCCCGTCTGCCTTAGTTCAGGGATATATCTCTCCCTATAACAGACACTGTTGATGTCCCTCCCAGAACTCTTTTAATTGGCCAGCTCACCCATTCCCCATCGGCTGTGTGTGTTGGCCAGTAATGGCTCACACCTACACCCCTTTCAGCAGGACTATTCTCAGCTGACAGAAGCTATCTTGCCTGATGATGTCTGGAAACATCATCTGTGGTGCAATTCACACTCTATAGCACCCCACAGAATCAGGTTAAAGATAGACTTCTCCTGAAAACACATCGTTACTTTGCTTCTTCTCCTTTTATTTCCTCTAACATCCTCTCCCAAGCACATTCCTCAATAACTCACTTACACAAGACTCCCCATCTCAGTCTTTGCTTTTAGGAAACATGACCTAGAATTTAAAATCTGAAAGGAAGATATCTCTGTTTCACTTAAACTTTCTATCATATTCATGAAATACTAGCATCTTTTTGGACTTTTTGCTGAGGTCAATTGGGGTGCTTTTTGTTGCATGTAATAAAAATAAACTCAACATATACAAATCCTAATCTCTCTGTTTTTATTGGTCAGTAAAGAGATCTAAAACTCAGAAACTGCACAGTATTCCTATGATACCACAACATGGTGAAGATGTGCATTTCTTGTCTAGGATGCTGAACTAGATCTGATTATAATCCTGACAACAAGCTCAAAATGTGTGCTTGCTACAGGCTGGAACTTGTGTCAGTCACATCAGAGAAGCTTAATTATCTGAAAGCACCACTCAAAAAAGTCTTTATAAAGTTCCTGTAGAAGAAAGATGCTGCTGCCACAAGCTTTTGTTCTCACTGACAAGGTTTCATTAGCAGACTTGGATCCTGTCCAAATTCATCAAGATCTTAAAGGATTTTGAGGTAGTTAATGGGATCTTTGTGCTAATAAATGCAGTGTCCAGAATAAGGGAGGAGAAAGCCTTACTTTGCCTGGTACTGTTCAGATGCCAGATGGAGTGGTATAGTCAGTTAGGGAGGCATCAATTAAGTAGGTAATTGACAATCTGGATGGGGAGGGACCAGGATGAAAAGGGCCTGGAAATTATGCCACCTGAAGGACTGAGAATGTTGGACCTCTTTTTTTTTTTTTTTTAAGATTTTATTTATTTGACAGTGAGAGCACAAGCAGAGGGAGAGAGAGAGAGAAGCAGGTTCCCCGCTGAGCAAGGAGCCCGATGTGGGACTCGATCCCTGAACCCTGGGATCCTGACCCGGGCCGAAGGCAGCCGCTTAACCAACTGAGCCCCCCAGGCGTCCCATGTTGGACCTCTTTTAAAAAGAAGAGACATCATTGGGATCTACCAAAGGCAGTCTTCATGTTTTGGAAAGTTTTCCTTGTGGCTGCAGAGAAATAATTAAGTTCGAGTGGAAGCTACACAGAAATTGTTACATCTCAACATAAGGAAGTGTTTCTAACAAACAAAGTAATTCAAATACTCGAATTCCCATCACTGAGCTCTTGGAGCTGAGGCTTGAAGGTCATGTGTCTGTGCTGTAGAACAGAACAGTGTGTGTTGTGCAGAAGTCTGTATTAGATAATTTCTGGGTTCCCTTCAAACATGAGAGCCATTCAGTTTCTCTGAATTAGGCTGTCCAGAACATCTGCTCTTTCTCTGCATACTTTTTTCCTCAGGTATCATCCATGCACATGGCCTCAATAATTCTTCTTGGTGCCTCCAAGATCCCTGGACTTGGTATGATCTGGCAAGTTACAAAGTTCTTGTTGGAAGACTCTTGGGAAGAATAGGGATAAAACTAAGACAAGACTATATACTCTGTATTGGTAAGATTTCTAGGCTCTAGTCCTCCAGCTTGGGAAGTGAGGTTGTAATTGCTGGGTTAGTTGGGCACATATCCTCCTCACCTATCAGGCAGCCTTTCTCTTTTAGAGTTCAGAGGGTTCAGAAGAGGCACAATTTGGGAAGTATCATCAGTATAAAATCTGGAGGTGCTAGCTCTGCTGCTCATTATCTTTCTGACCTTGGGAAAATTCCTTAAGACTGTTCCTTGTGAAGATGACCATTTCTGCCATTACAGACAGAAGAGGAGATGGGCAGATGTCCAGAGATGATTCCAAATTTCCAGCTTCAGTAGTATCAGGACTACAGCCCAGTTTCTGATAGAAATGCCACATTTTCTGGAAGTTGCAGAATTTCTTTAGAGACATGAAGAGCCTGTTGGAGAGATGAAAAGTTAGGTAAGTGGCACAGGAACATGGGGAAGAGGGAAATCAGGGCTGAGTCCAGGGATCTTGGAGGCACCAAGAATTATTGAGGCCATGTGCATGGATGATACCTGAGGAAAAAAGTATGCAGAGAAAGAGCAGATGTTCTGGACAGAAGTTGGAGAAGGAGGGGAAGACAATGGAAAGGATTTATAGGATTATCAAAGGAAGCCTAGAGGGGCTAGGGAGGGAAAGAAAACCACCAAGGCATGGATTCATGCAATAAGTGTACAATTAGCAGTGTTATATTTTCAGGGGTTACAAGGAGGATGAGGACTGAGAAAGCAACACTGGGCTAGTTGACTGTGGAGTCACTACTAGTGAGTGAACAGAGAAGGACTCTCTTGATTGTAACCTAGCTCAAATTAGCAGAGTGAAAAGTAGGAACATATTTGTTCTTAAAATCAAAGAAAGGATTGATTTAGGAAATCACAAAGGGAGTAAGGGATGAGCTATCCTTAGAATGTGAGACAGGAATCCATCAAAATCTTAGATGAGAACATAGGCAGTAACCTCTTCGATATCAACCACAGCAACTTCCTTCAAGACAAGTCCCCAAAGGCAAGGGAAACAAAAACAAAAATGAACTTTTGGAACTTAATCAAGATAAAAAATTCTGCACAACAAAGGAAACAGTCAACAAAACAAAGAGATAACCCAAGGAATGCGAGAAGATATTTGCAAATGACACTACAGACAAAGGGCTGACATCCAAGATCTATAAAGAACTTCTCAAATTCAATACCCAAAAAACAAATAAGTCAATAAACAGAAGACAGGAACAGACACTTCAAAGAAGACATACAAATGGCTAACAGACACATGAAAAAATGTTCATCATCATTAGCTATCAGGGAAATTCAAATCAAAACCACATTGAGATACCACCTTACGCTAGTTAGAATGGCAAAAATGGACAAGGCAAGAAACAACAAATGTTAGAGAGGTTGTGGAGAAAGGGGAACCCTCTTACACTGTTGTTGGGAATGCAAGTTGGTACAGCCATTTTGGAAAAGTGTGGAGGTTCCTCAAAAAATTAAAAATAGAGCTACCCTATTACCCAGTAATCGCAATTTTTTAAAAAATCTTTTTTACTTTTCATTTTTAGAGTCATATTCTATCCCTTCATAGTAGTTACCCTTATTTTTGGTATATATGTATAAGTTGTTCTCTCTTTAAAATTTTGGGATACAGTTTCTTCTAACACACTAAAATATACCCTAAATCTCTAGTGTATGGCTTTGTTCTATTCTCCCACATTATCACATTCTCTCCCTTTTTTTAAATTCCTCTTGTTTCTTTTTTCAACCAACTTATCAATTCCTTTTATAAAATCTTTTATAATTTTCATCGTTATACTCCATGCCTTCATTGTATTAACCCTTATTTTTGTACATATATAAGTTTTTCTTTCTTTAAAATTTTGGGAGGCACTTTTTTCTAACAGACCAAAATACGCCCAAAATCTAGTGTGTGGCACTGATCTATGCACCAGTCTGATCATATTTGATTATATATATATATATTTATCTTTTTTTTTTTTCTTTCTTTCCCTTTCTTTTCCCACAGTTTCAGGTCTCTTCTGATTTGTTTAGTGTATATTTTTCTGGGGTCATTGTTACCCTGTTAGCATTTTGTTCTCTCATTCATCTATTCTCCTCTGGACAAAATGACAAGACAGAAAAAAATCACCTTAAAAAAAAAAAAGAACAAGAGGCATACTGACTGCCAGGGACCTAATCAATATGGACATTAGTAAGATGTTGGAACTAGATTTCAGAATGACGATTACAAAGATACTAGTTGGGATTGAAAAAAGCATGGAAGATATTAGAAAAACGCTTTCTGGAGAGGTAAAAGAACTAAAATCTAACCAAGTTGAAATAAAAAAAGCTATTAATGAGGTGCAATCAAAATGGAGGCTCTAACTGCTAGGATAAATGAGGCAGAAGAGAGAATCAGTGATATAGAAGACCAAATGATGGAAAATAAAGAAGCTGAGAAAAAGAGAGATAAACAATTACTGGATCACAAGGAGACAATTCAAGAGATAAGTGACACCATAGATGAAACAATATTAGAATAATTGGGATCCCAGAAGAAGAAGAAAGGGGGGGGGGCAGAAGGCATATTGGAGCAAATTATAGCAGAGAATTTCCCTAATTTGGGGAAGGAAACAGGCATCAAAATCCAGGAGGCACAAAGAACACCCCTCAAAATCAATAAAAATAGGTCAACATCCCTACATCTAATAGTAAAACTTAGTCTCAGAGACAAAGAGAAAATCCTGAAAGCAGCTCAGGACAAGAGGTTGGTAACCTACATGGTAGAAACATTAGATTGACAACAGACCTATCCACAGAGACCTGGCAGGACAGAAAGGACTGGCAGGATATATTCAGAGCACTAAATAGGAAAAATATGCAGCCAAGAATACTCTATCCAGCTAGGCTGTCACTGAAAAGATAAGGAGAGATTAAAAGCTTCCAGGACAAACAAAAACTAAAGGAATTTGCAAACACAAAACCAGCCCTACAAGAAATATTGAAAGGGGTCCTCTAAGCAAAGAGAGAGCCTAAAAGTAACACAGACCAGAAAGGAACACAGACAATATACACTAACAGTCACCTTACAGGTGATACAATGGCACTAAATTCCTATCTTTCAATAGTTACCCTGAATGTAAATGGGCTAAATGCCCCAACCAAAAGACACAGGCTATCAGATTGGAGAAAAAAACAAGACCCATCGATATGCTGTCTGCAAGAGACTCATTTTAGACCCAAAGGCACCCCCAGATTGATAGTGAGGGGGTGGAAAACAAATTTTTTTTTAACATATAATGTATTATTTGTTTCAGAGGTACAGGTCTGTGATTCAACAGTCTTACACAATTCACAGCGCTCACCATAGCTATACCCTCGCCAATGTCCATCACCCAGCCACCCATGCCTCCCACCCCCCACCACTCCAGCAACCCTCCATTTGTTTCCTGAGATTAAGAATTCCTCATATCAGTGAGATCATATGATACACGTCTTTCTCTGATTGACTTATTTCGCTCAGCATAACACCCTCCAGTTCTATCCACATCATTGTAAATGGCAAGATCTCATTCCTTTTGATGGCTCAATAATATTCCATTATATATATACACCACATCTTCTTTATCCATTCATCTGTTGATAGACATCTTGGCTCTTTCCACAGTTTAGCTATGGTGGACATTGCTGCTATAAACATTGGGGTGCATGTACCCCTTCAGATCCCTACATTTGTATCTTTGGGGTAAATACCCAGTAGTGCAATTGCTGAATTGTAGCTCTATTTTCAACTTTTGGAGGAACCTCCATACTGTTTTCCAGAACGGCTGCAGCAGCTTGCCTTTCCACCAAAAGTGTAGGAGGGTTCTCCTTTCTCCAAATCCCGCCAACATCTGTCATTTCCTGACTTGTTAATTTTAGCCATTCTGACTGGTGTGAGGTGATAACTCATTGAGGTTTTGATTTGGATTTCCCTAATGCTGAGCAATGTTGAGCGCTTTTTCATGTGTCTGTTGGCCATGTGGATGTCTTCTTTGGAAAAATATCTGTTCATGTCTTCTGCCCATTTCTTGATTGGATTCTTTGTTCTTTGGGTGTTGAGCTTAGTAAGTTCTTTATAGATTTTGGATACTAGCCCTTTATCTGATATGTCACTTGCAAATATCTTCTCCCATTCTGTCGGGTGTCTTTTGGTTTTTTGACTGTTTCTTTTGCTGTGCAAAGCTTTTTCTCTTGATGAAGTCCCAATAGTTCATTTTTGCCCTTGCTTCCCTTGCCTTTGGCGATGTTTCTAGGAAGAAGTGGCTGCGGCTGAGGTCGAAGAGGTTGCTGCCTGTGTTCTCCTTCAGGATTTTGATGGACTCCTGTCTCACATTGAGGTCTTTCAACCATTTGGAGTCTATTTTTGTGTGTGGTATAAGGAAATGGTCCAGTTTCATTCTTCTGCATGTGGCTATCCAATTTTCCCAACACCATTTGTTGAAGAGACTGTCTTTTTTCCATTGGACAGTCTTTCCAGTTTTGTTGAAGATTAGTTGACCATAGAGTTGAGGGTCCATTTCTGGGCTCTCTATTCTGTTCCATTGATCTGTGTCTGTTTTTGTGCCAGTACCATACTGTCTTGATGATGACAGCTTTGTAATAGAGCTGGAAGTCTGGAATTGTGATGCTGCCAGCTTTGCTTTTCTTTTTCAACATTCCTCTGGCTATGCGGGGTCTTTTCTGGTTCCATACACATTTTAGGATTTTTTGTTCCATTTCTTTGAAGAAAGTGGATGGTATTTTGATGGGGATTGCATTGAATATGTAGATTGCTCTAGGTAGCATTGACATCTTCACAATATTTGTTCTTCCAATCCATGAGCATGGAACGTTTTTCCATTTCTTTGTGTCTTCCTCAATTTCTTTCATGAGTATTTTATAGTTTTCTGAGTACAGATCCTTTGCCTCTTTGGTTAGATTTATTCCTAGGTATCTTATGGTTTTGGGTGCAATTGTAAATGGGATCGACTCCTTAATTTCTCTTTCTTCTGTCTTGTTGTTGGTGTATAGGAATGCCACTGACTTCTGTGCATTGATTTTATATCCTGCCACTTTACTGAATTCCTGTATGAGTTCTAGCAGTTTTGGGGTGGAGTCTTTGGGGTTTTCCACATAAAGTATCATATCATCTGCAAAGAGTGAAAGTTTGACTTCTTTGCTGATTTGGATGCCTTTTATTTCTTTTTGTTGTCTGATTGCTGTGGCTAGGACTTCTATTACTATGGTGAATAGCAGTGATGTTAGTGGAGATCCCTGCCACGTTCCTGATCTTAGGGGGAAAGCTCTCAGTTTTTCCCCATTGAGAATGATATTCGCTGTAGGTTTTTCATAGATGGCTTTTATGTTATTGAAGTATGTACCCTCTATCCCTATACTCTGAAGAATTTTGATCAAGTAAGGATGCTGTACTTTGTCAAATGCTTTTTCTGCATCTATTGAGAGGATCATACGGTTCTTGTTATTTCTTTTATTAATGTCTTGTATCACACTGATTGATTTGCGGATGTTGAACCAACCTTGCAGCCCAGGGATAAATCCCACTTGGTCGTGGTGAATAATCCTTTTAATGTAGTACTGGATCCTATTGGCTAGTATATTGGTGAGAATTTGCATCCATGTTCATTAAGGATATTGGTCTGTAATTTTCCTTTTTGATGGGGTCTTTGTCTGGTTTTGGGATCAAGGTAATGGTGGGCTTGTCAATTTGTGTTACGTAATTTTTCATCTCTCAGAACTTTGCTTTAATTGCAATTAATATCAAACATAATTTTAGTTACTGCTTTGAGTTCTGTTGTTCCTTCCTTCATTAGTAATTTTGTTCAGGTTTTGAAAAGCCTGGGAGATTTTACTGGAAAACTCTCAATTCGTATTGAATTTTAGAAGAACTATATCATGTAATGAAGAACGTGTCATTCACTACTATTCTTTCTAAGGAGGCAACTGGATGTGTTTGGGAGGTATACATTGATAAACTCCTAAGAGTACAGAGGAGGTGGGACCCTGAAGTGCATGGATATGGGAAGAAGTGTTTTGTATGACTCAAGGGAAGAATTTGTTATTCTGGAGATGGAGCAGGAACAGAAAAAGAGAAAAGGAAAGAGAGGCAGTGAGAAGCTGGAAGGGATATATGTGTTGTGAACTTTGCTCATAAATCTCAGAAAAGTCTACTGAAAACATGAAATACTGTGAGTGATGGTGTTTCTTGTGGAAACCAGAGGAAAGCCTGGATTTTGAAACAAATAGATCTGGGGCAAATCAGAGACAGGACACTTGGGTCAGGAGGCAGAAATGTCTGGGAACAAGAGTGGCAGCATATCACATAACTCTAGGCCATGGAATCAGGTTTGGGGGTAAAGTTACCTAGGTCAACTCATCTACATTTTAGCTATAAAGTTGTTTTTATTTCTGGAACAATATAGCTTGAGACATTGCATTCATGCATCTCTTCACTCACACATTCTATCTGATTCTATTTATAAATCACCAACTTTATGCTCAACCTTGAGCTGAATTCTGTGAGACAGACACTAAAATAAGGACAGTTTATGCCTCAAGAAACTTAATGTCTCATTGGGGAGGTAAGGTCATGGGAAAGTTTAAAATATTCAAAAGTCGAACCTAGCATATTTTTATACTAATGTGATGAATTGCTCTTTCACTTCATAGTAGCTTGGATCTGGTTAAAATGCTGATCAAACCATCTCTTCTCATAGACATTTTATATTTGAATGAAGGAGAGCTGCCAGTCCATTTGTCCCTAGCCTCAATCTGTGTTGCTATATGGCTTGTATGCCCATAACAGATACAGAAAGATGTAGGGAATTTTTCTCACCAGGACATAACTAGAGACAAACACATCACTACAAGTTCCCATCTTTGCTTGCCAAACACTATGCTGGGCACAGAAGACAGAGATGTGTCTTCCTGCCCTAAAGGAACTCAGAGTCTAGGGAAGACTTTTAAAATTAAGAATTTTAATTAATTTCTGGGATAGAAACCAATGCAAACTAGTTTGAGAAAAGGAGAATTTATGAGAAGACTCAAGAACCAGGGAAAGGACAAGTGTGTATCAGACCTTGGGATAGCTGGACCCCAGGATTAGATGTTGACCACATGCCCTTGGGACCTCTTAGCTGGCTGCTCTGTGTGTGGTCTTTGTTTTCATCCACCTTGCTGTAGGTTTTTCATAGATGGCTCTCGGCATCCTCACACTTCTCAGGTTTGCTACCATAGAATATCAGCCCTTTCTCTTGAATTCCAGTTTGAAACAACCCCAACGGGAGACCAGTGATTGCCTTGGCTTGGATTGGCTATAGATGGGGGCAGCAAGATACCATGTATGGAAGCCTCCCCTTGACTGGAGAGGAGAAGGTCTAATTCTCCAAAACAGGAGGTGTTAGGTGCAGAAGTATGGAGAATTTCTGGAGAAACAAAATGAGCTCCTTACATATAGTTGAGTATGTATTATAAGTCATTCAGTTTAGTACTGGGGATATAAAGATGAATAATATATAATCAGTGTCTTCTGGGAACTCAAAATAAGCCTGTATTACAGTATCTAATATGAAAATTGTATGCACAGGGTACAACAGGAGCTCATATGAGGGGCTCTTACCCACTGTAGTCAGGTGAATCAGGTTCTCTGGCAGCAGGAAGGGAAAAGAATGATGTCTTAGGTGGAGAGAAAATCTTGGGCAGTGACTCATGGAGAGGGGAAGCTGGGGCTGTTGTTGACAGACAAGAAGTTGGACAAGGCCATTGGGTCACGTGGGTCAAGATCAGGAGCCTTTTGTTTATCCCATGGACAAATGGATCAACATTTAAGAGATTTAAACAGGAATAACATAATGAAATTTGGATTTTAGGAAGGCCTCACAGGCTACAGACATAAAGAATAGGTCTAGAAAGAGTTGGGGTCTGGAGAAAAGTAAGGAAGACAAGCCTCTGTCCAGGTGTGGAGTGGTAGCAGCAGGGGCGGGGAGTGAGGTAGACGCATGAGTAACTTTCAGCAGGTAGGACTGACCCAGGGATAGGGAGGGTGTGGATGAAGTCACAATAAACTCTGTGGTATAATTTTCTAACTTGTTTGGAATTTGGCTCACCTGGATGTCTCATAAACTTGTGATATATTAAATTTTAATTTTAAATAAATAAATAATAAATAAATAAATAATATTGTCTAAGTCTCACTCTATATCCATCACTCAAATGGAAGTTTGTTTTTATTTGATAGGAGGAAAATTAAAACTGAGAATATTTGGCTTAGTAACTTGTCCCTGACAACATCACAAGCCAGTGTTCAATGGGAGGATGATTTGAAAATTACTGGATTCAATGTGACAAACGGGGTGGAAACAGTCCTTGAAAATAAGGCTGGGGGGCGCCTGGGTGGCTCAGTTGGTTAAGCGACTGCCTTTGGCTCAGGTCATGATCCTGGAGTCCCTGGATCGAGTCCCGCATCGGGCTCCCTGCTCGGCAGGGAGTCTGCTTTGCCCTGTGACCCTATCCCCTCTCGTGTGTTCTCTCTCGTTCTCATTCTCTCTCTCTCAAATAAATAAAATCTTTAAAAAAAAAAGAAAAGAAATTAAGGCTGGGAAAGTAATTCAAAGGTAGACTAAACAGTGCGGTGTTTACTGATGTTTCTTTAACAGATTTTGCCATTTCCATGTATTCTTATTTAAATATTTGTGTTCTCACTTATTTAAATACTTAAAACTTTTATATAAACTTTATTAAGTTTTATTTAAACTTTTTCCTTAAATATAATCACTATTTTAACTTAAATTTATTTTGAAAGGAAATTTTATAGTACTGCCATAGAAGGAAAATCAGTTTCACTTGCCAAAAACTGAGATAATATAAAATAAACAGAATGGAAACAAACCAATGTCATCGAATTCTGGCTAAAATAACTCTTCCTTGGTAAGGCTCTGTGCCTGAGGTCCAATAGCCTGCTTTTTAGCAAAAACCTCTCTGAGATGTTAGGAGCCTTTTTTTCTGGGCATGTAGCTTGACTGCATTTCCCAGCCTCCCTTGCAAGGCATTGTGTTCAGGTGATTGAGTTCTAACCAGTGGAGTGGGACTGAGTGAGGAATACCTCATCAAGACTTGTCACATAACCACCTTCCACACAATCTTTCACATCCCCTTTCTTTGAATGAAAAGGAGCCAGCAAGACCATAGGAGACAGCAGAGCCACAGGGCAGAAGGAAGCTGGGTACTGGATTCACTGTGTAGAAGGCTACCCAGTAACCATCCTCACTGACTGAACAATAGATTTGTATTTTATAATGACACTGAGGTTAACAGCAGTTCACCTATGTTGACTAAAATACTGCTAAAGATATGCTTGCCCAAACTGAAAATGTCCCCTTGTGTAATAAAAAGGGGCCAAATAAACCTTCAAAGCCAAAGATATTTTGACTCTGTAATTCAATGCGATTTGGTGCCATTTGCCTTTTAACACCATCTTTCATTTCATCCTCTGGAAACCATCAGAGCAGGACATATTATGCCAGACTTCAGAATTAGGACTTACCTGTTATTTTCAAATAATTGTGTACTGCCCTACTTAACATTCTTCAGAACTGACCCATAGACACTGAAGCTTTGGTCATCACAAGGTGAGGCCATATCTGAGTCAGAAGCAGGTGTGTTTGAAAAGGAAGTGGTAGCTGCTTATAACATTTCATGTGCCTTACCATTCCAGATTTTTATATGCTTTCTCCATCCCAGCCTCAAAAGGGGCACTACACAATTAGATCTTTGGTTTAAAAACAAAACTCCACTGACAGCAAGATAGATTGGAAGGAGTGGGGACTGGAGTTCCTACTGCAGAGTTGAATCACATCTTTCTTCTTTTTTATTGAGAATTAAATCTAAATTTTGCTATGAAAATGGGCAGCTCATCTTTTCATGTGTCAGTGAGGGGATATTTTAATTTGAACAATATCCACCACAGTCAAATTACACTCTTCCATCACAGGTGAAGTGGTTGAAGTCCATGAATCATGAAAAGAATGTTGGAGATTAATTAGAACTACCACAGTGTGACACATATGCTATAAACTCTTTTTCAAATTACACTTAATTAGCATTTGCTTACAGAATCTCCTTTCTCTGCTGAACATCTTACATTTAAACTGTATTTCTCTACTCTCCCCGACCCCACTTGTCCATGTCCTTGATTGCTTTGGAGGCTCCTGTCCAACTTCTTTTCCACTTCATACCTTTTATAGACTCAAAGATAAATGAAGGAGCATCATAATATTTCACTGCTGAGACTGCTGAATCATTTGCTCTCTCACATCTCACTTCATTTTATCTTCAGGGCAGGAACTTGTTCGGGATACCAGCCCACATTTCATGGGATGACATAAAGTTCCAGCCCCACCTCCTCCAGGAAGCCCAGAGGTCTCTGGTTTAACTGAGTTCACTTCAAAATCTGGCAGCACCTGCAAGAGATAATGAATAATATTCTATCTTGTGTTGTGCTGAAATTGTGTCTGGTGTATATATCTACATTATACGAGCACAGGCTCATGTAGGTCACGATTGAGTCTTCTATTTTCCTTCAAAGAGTAATCATCTGCAAGAAAACATGTACCAAACTCAACAGTTTTTTTGGGGGGAGGGTTGTTGCACTTTTTTTTTATTATGTTATGTTAATCACCATACATTACATCATTAGTTTTTGATGTAGTGTTCCATGATTCATTCTTTGCATATAACACCCAGTGCTCCATGCAGTACATGCCCTCTTTAATACCCATCACCAGGCTAACCCATCACCCCAGCCCCTCCCCTTTAGAACCCTCAGTTTGTTTCTCAGTGTCCATAGTCTCTCATGGCTCGTCTCCCTCTTCGATTTCCCCACCTTCATTCGTCCCTTCCTGCTATCTTCTTCTTCTTCTTCTTTTTTTTTTAACATATAATGTATGATTTGTTTCAGAGGTACAGGTCTGTGATTCAACAGTCTTACACAATTCACAGTGCTCACCATAGCACATACTGTCCCCAATGTCTATCACCCCGCCACCCCATTCCTCCCACCCCCCACCATTCCACCAACCCTCAGTTTGTTTCCTGAGATTAAGAATTCCTCATAACAGTGAGGTCATATGATACATGTCTTTTCTGATTGACTTATTTCGCTCAGCATAATACCCTCCAGTTCCATCCATGTCCTTGTAAATGGCAAGATTTCATTTCTTTGATGGCTGCATAATATTCTATTGTATATATATATAACACCTCTTCATTATCCATTCATCTGTCGATGGACATCTTGGCTCTTTCCACAGTTTGGCTATTGTGGACATTGCTGCTATAAGCATCAGGGTGCACATACCCCTTCGGATTTGTATCTTTGGGGTAAATACCCAGTAGTGCAATTGCTGGGTATTATGATAGCTCTATTTTCAACTTTTTGAGGAACCTCCATACTGTTTTCCAGAACAGCTGCACCAGCTTGCATTCCCACCAACAGTGTAGGAGGGTTCCCCTTTCTCCAAATCGCCACCAACATCTGTCTTTTCCTGACTTGTTAATTTTACCCATTCTGACTGGTGTGAGGTGATATCTCATTGAGGTTTTGATTTGGATTTCCCTAATGCCGAGTGATGTTGAGCACTTTTTCATGTCTGTTTGCCATTTGGATGTCTGCTTTGAAAAAAATGTCTGTTCATGTCTTCTGCCCATTTCTTGATTGGATCATTTGTTCTTTGGGTGTTGAGTTTGATAAGTTCTTTATAGATTTTGGATACTAGCCCTTTATCTGATATGTCATTTGCAAATATCTTCTCCATTCTGTCAGTTGTCTTTTGGTTTTGTGGACTGTTTCTTTTGCTGTGCAAAAGCTTTTTATCTTGATGAGGTCACAATAGTTCATTTTTGCCCTTGCTTCCCTTGCCTTTGGCGATGTTTCTAGGAAGAAGTTGCTGCAGCTGAGGTCAAAGAAGTTGCTGTCTGTGTTCTCCTTTAGGATTTTCATGGAGTCCTGTCTCATATTGAGGTCTTTCAACCATTTGGAGTCTATTTTTGTGTGTGGTGTAAGAAAATGGTCCAGTTTCATTCTTCTGCATGTGGCTATCCAATTTTCCCAACACCATTTGTTGAAGAGACTGTCTTTTTTCCATTGTTCTTGAAAATATCTCTATTGTTCAATTTTTGGGGGTTTACAGAAAATCTGGTAGAGAATGCTTCTGGAAGTTTTACTAGGTAGTTGTTTTTCTCCATGAATGTGGCTTAAAGGCCTATCCATCTTCCATGTTAAAATAATGAACTCTTAACTGTGTATAGTGATTTCTAGTTTCAAAGTGTTTATAAAGCATTAGTTTATCCACCCAGAGCCAAAAATAGATGAAAGAAATGAACAGCCTATTTGGTAGGGATGGAGTTTGGTAGGGTAGAGCTGGAGAATTAGAGGGATGTCCCCAAGGTTTAATAGGATCAGGCTCCACTGTGAAGGCCCATTCTCACCCATCTCTGCCTGGGATAGATGTGAGGGAAGACCAGACAGACTGCTTCAGGGTTGATCCTTCCCTTTCCTCTGCCTTATTCTCTCTTTAGGCGTGTTAATGACACCATCAATTAGGCTGCAGCTGAATTCTTTTGGCTTTTCCTTCTGTGGTTTTAGGACCAGTCTGCCCTTAAGATGCCCTTATGTCTACCAATCTCAATCCATTATGTTTTATTTTTCTAATTTAGCTCTCAGAGTTTCAACAGCATCTTATTGGCACTTCTATGTATCAACAGTTTTATAGATGAGGAGATTGAAGCTCAGAAAGAGGGAGTGATTTATTCAGGGTCACCAACTGAGTAAGTTGCAGAACCAGAACAAGAACACTTTAGAAAACAGTTATGTTGGGTCCTAAGGATTAGTGTTCCCTCAGCACTGGGTGAAGAGACAGCCATCGAAGGATAAAACCATGGTGTCCTGACTGAGCCCAGGGGCAATGTGGGCATGGGAGATCTGTGTCTCTCCTCTCAACCCTTTCTATTCATAAAGACAGAGTTGAAATGAAAACTCAGTATCAGGATTGGTATCCAGATATGGGCATAGTGAAAGAAGCCAGATAAAAATCAAACTGAGAATCCAGACAGCAGAGAGCCCAGAAAATAAGCTGTCCATGGAAAGAGTCTGTGAGGGGAAGAATCAGTTTCTATACCAGGACTGATGCTTTGAAAAGGTTGAGGGCTCTGGGTCTGGTGTGGTAGCTATTACATGATCCTCTCCTGAACAATCCCATTGCAGCATTTTATACTTTCAAGAGGAGAAAGTTGAACATATTTAAAGTTGAGAGAGCAATAAGATTTGGGGCTTAATTATTCTGTTACAGGGCCCTTTTAAGTGAGCCTAACATAGTTGTGGCATCATTTCTCTACCCATACGATAGTGAGGAAATGAACAACTAACTTGAACAAGATGGCAGCATCAATGATGTCAGTGGCTTGGGTGGTGGTCCAAGCCTCCTGGGATTAGTGGCAGGGGCAGTGGCTTGAAGGTGACTTAGAGCAATACAGAAGGCAACTTATCGAGAGGTGGAAGAGATGGTTCTGGGAGAGCAGTGAGACCCAGGAAAGCTCCATAAGTGATTCTGAAGCATACTTCTGATTGAGACACTAGAGGAGCCTTGAATAGAGGAGGCTGAGCACCCACATTTCCATGGAGGTATCCTTTAAGCTGGAAAAAGGCAGGCTTCCAGCCTATGACCATCTCATTTCTACCCATCAACAAATGAAGCCTGGCAGCCTCGGATTATTCTTATGACATGTGCTAAGAGCTCTAATCAAGAAAAGAGGTGATAATGATTAAGTACATTGGGGAGCTGGGGTGTCCAAGCTCCTAGATATAGGCTTTTCTAATCAGCAGGCTGTCTCCTCTTGGACACTTGATACTGAGTAACAAAGCTCCTTCCAAGACATAGTTACCATTTATCCTCTCAAGAGCCCAGACCTCTGACACTGGCACTGTGAATGTTCACAAAGGTCCTGTGAACAGCTTCAACTCTATGACATTTTGTGAATTTTGCATTTAGTTTCTTTACCCTTGTGGGGCTCTCCAAAGTAGATTTGACTTCATATCTTGGGGAAGCCTCAAGTTTCCCTAAAGTCTCAGCAAAATAACATGGCTTCCCCACTTCTGCTGACTTTCTCTGTTTTGCCCCATATCACCCTGTGTACTCAACTCTGGTTCTTCCCTTGATTTCACTAAAAATCCATTCACAGCAAATACTTCAAGAGTTTTTGTATAATTTTTAAAGATTTTTGGGCTATGGGAGATGGTAACTTTTCATATTGCCAGCTATTACTGTTTATCTTCTCTTTTCTCCCTCAAATCTCTTTCCTTTACCTCTTTCTTTTGCCCCTCTTCAGAGCAAACATGTTCCTCTTTCTTGTCTCATGCAGAGTTGTCTCCAATTGTTCTCTTTAGAGCACTTAAAGCACCTGTTGGCTTCACATTATCACCCACTATTTGAATATTGTTTCAGAGTTATCCATCATTGATTATAGAAGACTATTCCATGACCCTGGGCCTCCACTCCCTCCCAGACTGCAAGGTACCTGTCAGGTTATAGTTATTGTCCTCCTGAAACTCCAGGGGGCCTATAAAAACAGCAGGTGATCAAAAATGGAAGATGTCTCCAGAATACACAATTTGGGGCCATGGAGGCCCAGGTCCCACTCCAAAACAACACAATAAAAAGCTTGGGTGGAACTCCAGGATTCATACTATGAGCATGACTACAAAGACATATTCCCAACAAATGTCATCCTTCATCCCTTTCCTTATGAGAGTTTCTCAGGGAGGAATATTATTCCTTCTTCTTTTTCTAGTTTGTTTCTCTCAAATAGCTTCTTTCCCTCTCACATCAAAACATTTCACCAGCAGATATCAACTCACTGTTTTTTATCTTTCACAGTACATCTTGGAGAGGTTAAAAACAAAAGTATGAATATCCCGCCAACCTAGTGAGATTTCTGGCAAAACCAGGGGAGGGTTTCCCACCAAACCTGGTGAGAAACCCCAAAAACCTGGGGAGATATCTCGCCAAATATCGTGAGGTATCCCGCTAAGCCTCATCAGATATACCAAGAAACCTGGTGAAATATCCCTCCAAACCTCATGAGAAAAACCTCGTGAGATGTACGGAAAACCCTTGTGACATTTCCTGACAACCTTCCTGAGAATTCCCGCCAACCGGCATGAGTTCTCCGGCCAAAAATTGGGAGTTTCCGGGCAAAACCACATGAGTTTTCCGGCCAAACCTCGTGAGTTTGCCTGACAAACCTCGTGAGTTTTCCCGACAACCTGAATGAGATTTCTAGCCCAACTTACTGAGATGTCCTGCCAAACGTCGTGAGATTTCCAACCTCACCTCGTAAGATTCCCAGCCAGACTTCGTTTGCTTACCCGCCAAACACCCTGGGATTTCCAGCTAAACCTCATGGGATCTCTGGCCCAGCAACTGCTATCTGTCACCAAACCCCAGTCACAAGATGGGGGAGGGTGGAGAACTAGAACTCGCCAGCAGAG
Organism: Mirounga leonina; assembly: GCF_011800145.1. Classification (NCBI taxonomy): domain Eukaryota; kingdom Metazoa; phylum Chordata; class Mammalia; order Carnivora; family Phocidae; genus Mirounga; species Mirounga leonina. The sequence goes on from NW_023270469.1 coordinate 37,024,259, forward strand.
CCGGCTTTGCACCCCTTAGGCAGTTAGGGAAGGCCTAGGCCAGATGTGGGCCGAACTGCTAATACCTGCGCTTGGAGAAATGCTCCCAGGCACCAGGTGAGGGAAGAAAGAAGCTGTCTCCCACCTAAATCCCTGGTATCGCAACGTCCTGTGGGAGGACTGGGGAATAAGGGAGGACTGCATACGGAATGAACGGGCCTGGTGAATAACTTTGAACACGAAACTCGAGGGACGGAATGAGGAAAGCAGGAGGAGAAGGAGGAAGCGATTTGCCATCCTAAGCACCGAAAGTGAGCACGCATTCAAAACATGAAGGCTGATTCTGTTCAGGGCGAAACCACCCAGAAAAAGAAAAAGAAATGATACCTCTCCGTTAGCGAGACATCAGATGATCTTGGGGAAAATCTTGTGAGATCTCATACAAATCGCGTGAGATCTCGGCCCATTTCTGGAGACGTAGGCCCGAAAATCCTTCACACCTGTGGCAAACTCCCTGGTCCTTGGCTGGATCGTTTAGGCCCTCTGTAGCAGGGATGGCTGGTGTTCCCAATGGACACAGTGAATACACATGGAAGGGTTGGGCGGAATTCTCCTTTCCTAATGGTTCACAGGCAGCCCTTGAGAAAGGCACAATGTGTCTCCCACCTCAAACCATGTTGTTCAGCATCCTGGCCCTTTAGTATCTAAACCATTGGTGGGCCAGCTGGAAGCTTATTCCTACAAGGGATTTGTCCACATGGAAGCGTTGGGCAGAATTGTCTTTTCCTAATTGGGCCCAGGAATGACTTGAGAGAGACACAAAGTTTCTCACCCCTCAATCCCTGGTGTTTCAGCATGCTGGCTCTAAGGCATCGGAACCACTGATGGGCCAGGTGCACGCTTCTTCACAGAAGCGATTGATACGGATGGAAGTGTCGGGCAGATTTCTATTTTCCTAAGTCGTCCCAGGAATGACCTTCAGAAAGGCAAAGCATGGAAGTGGTGGCGAGAATTCTACTTTCCTCATTTGTCACAGACATGGCCCTTGGAAAGACACAAAGTGTCTCACACCGAAATCCCCGTTGTCTCAGCATCCAGGCTCTAAAGCAGTTAAGAAGGGCCGGTACATGGGCCAGGTGGATGCTGATTCACACTCATCCAGACGTGTGAGAAGCAGGAGAGTGGAGGGGGAAAGAAGGAACAACGGTCCCCATTGCAGCATGGTGAGCATAGAGGCAGCCCCCGTGGGGGCTCTTCCCGGCTCTCAATACCTTAATGCTCTCTGCAGTAGCCTCAAAAGGCCCTCGACATGAAAGAAAATAGACCTCTTTCCTTCACCGTACCTCCGTGATTTGGGAGGAAATCTCATGAGAAGCCAAGCCAAGCTTTTAGATCTCACCCATATCGAGCCAGTTCTCA
>NW_023270470.1:0-12457 GCF_011800145.1 Mirounga leonina
TATAAAATCAATGCACAGAAGTCAGTGGCATTCCTATACACCAACAACAAGACAGAAGAAAGAGAAATTAAGGAGTCGATCCCATTTACAATTGCACCCAAAACCATAAGTTACCTAGGAATAAATCTAACCAAAGAGACAAATGATCTGTACTCAGAAAACTATAAAATACTCATGAAAGAAATTGAGGAAGACACAAAGAAATGGAAAAACGTTCCATGCTCATGGATTGGAAGAACAAATATTGTGAAGATGTCAATGCTACCTAGAGCAATCTACACATTCAATGCAATCCCCATCAAAATACCATCCACTTTTTTCAAAGAAATGGAACAAATAATCCTAAAATTTGTATGGAACCAGAAAAGACCCCGAATAGCCAGAGGAATGTTGAAAAAGAAAAGCAAAGCTGGCGGCATCACAATTCCGGACTTCCAGCTCTATTACAAAGCTGTCATCATCAAGACAGCATGGTACTGGCACAAAAACAGACACATAGATCAATGGAACAGAATAGAGAGCCCAGAAATGGACCCTCAACTCTATGGTCAACTCATCTTTGACAAAGCAGGAAAGAATGTCCAATGGAAAAAAGTCTCTTCAACAAATGGTGTTGGGAAAATTGGATAGCCACATGCAGAAGAATGAAACTGGACCGTTTCCTTACACCACACACAAAAATAGACTCCAAATGGTTGAAAGACATCAATGTGAGACAGGAGTCCATCAAAATCCTAAAGGAGAACACAGGCAGCAACCTCTTCGACCTCAGCCGCAGCAACTTCTTCCTAGAAACATTGCCAAAGGCAAGGGAAGCAAGGGCAAAAATGAACTATTGGGACTTCATCAAGATAAAAGGCTTTTGCAAAGCAAAGGAAACAGTCAACAAAACCAAAAGACAACCGACAGAATGGGAGAAGATATTTGCAAATGACATATCAGATAAAGGGCTAGTATCCAAAATCTATAAAGAACTCATCAAACTCAACACCCAAAGAACAAAGAATCCAATCAAGAAATGGGCAGAAGACATGAACAGACATTTTTCCAAAGAAGACATCCAAAGGGCCAACAGACACATGAAAAAGTGCTCAATATCGCTTGGCATCAGGGAAATCCAAATCAAAACCTCAATGAGATACCACCTCACACCAGTCAGAATGGCTAAAATTAACAAGTCAGGAAACGACAGATGTTGGCGGGGATGCGGAGAAAGGGGAACCCCCCTACACTGTTGGTGGGAATGCAAGCTGGTGCAGCCACTCTGGAAAACAGTATGGAGGTTCCTCAAAAAGTTGAAAATAGAGCTACCATATGACCCAGCAATTGCACTACTGGGTATTTACCCCAAAGATACAAAAGTAGGGATCCAAAAGGGTACGTGCACCCCGATGTTTATAGCAGCAATGTCCACAATAGCCAAACTGTGGGAAGAGCCAAGATGTCCATCGACAGATGAATGGATAAAGAAGAGTGCTATATATACACAATGGAATATTATGCAGCCATCAAAAGGAATGAGATCTTGCCATTTGCAATGACATGGATGGAACTGGAGGGTATTATGTTGGGTGAAATAAGTCAAACAGAGAAAGACATGTATCATATGATCTCACTGATATGAGGAATTCTTAATCGCAGGAAACAAACTGAGGGTTGCTGGAGTGGGGTGTGGGGTGGGAGGGATGGGGTCACTGGGTGATAGACACTGGGGAGGGTATGTGCTCTGGTAAGCGCTGTGAATTGTGCAAGACTGTTGAATCACAGATCTGTACCTCTGAAACAAATAATGCAATATATGTTAAGAAAAAAAAAAAAAAGAAGAAGAAGAAGAAGGTAGCAGGAGGGGAAGAATGAAGCGGGGGAAATCGGAGGGGTAGACGAACCATGAGAGACGATGGACTCTGAAAAACAAACTGAGGGTTCTAGAGGGGAGGGGGGTGGGAGGATGGGTTAGCCTGGTGGTGGGTATTGAGGAGGGCACATTCTGCATGGAGCACTGGGTGTTATGCACAAACAATGAATCATGGAACACTACATCTAAAACTAATGATGTAATGTATGGGGATTAACATAAGAATAAAAAAAATTAAAAATTAAAATATATATATATTGAACATGACTCATAATTATGGAAATGTAAATTAGACCATTAAAAAATATGCCATTATTTTAACTTATCAGATTGGCAAAAAACAAAATTCTCCTATAGATATGGTGAAAACCTCCATCCTTAAAAACTATCCAGAACATGTATTAATTAGTACAAATTCCATACCATCTCCAAAAAATTCCCATGTACATAATCTTGGCCCCACAGTTGCCATTCTAGAAACATATTCAAGAATTCATTCTAGCAGTGTATTCATATATGTGCTCAAAGATTCATGTACAAAGATGTCCATCAAAGCATTCTTTCTAATAGCAAAAACTGCAAACAATCTAAATGTCTCTCACTATGGAGATGGTTTTAAAAAAAAAAAAAGGTAAAGTAAAAAAAAAAGTAAAGTGTAGGTAGCTTTTACAAAGAATAAAGTATTTCCTAGTGTGCTAATATAAAACTATTGCCAACATATATGAGTTTAAAAGAAAAAAGTGAAGTCCAGAACAGTGTATATTGTACATCCCATGTGTTCATAAAGTGGCTGTATCGATACAGCATATCTCCTGAAGGCATCATAAGCAACTAGCAAGGATGATGGATTCTGGGAAGGAGAGCTTGGACCTAGAGGTCAGGTGTGGAGGGAGACTTACTTTTCATCACACATGTTCTTATGCTGTGTGAATTTTTTACTGCACGCCCATGTGCCTTGGAAAAAGTAAACACTTCAAGAAAATAAATAACAAAAAAATAAGTCTCCTTGAAAATCCAAAAAAGAAATCAAGAAAATAATTCCAGTTACAACAGCACCAAAAACAACAACAAACCTTAGGAATAATTTAACCAAAGAGGCAAAAGATTTGTACGCTGAAAATAAAGCATTGCTGAATTAAATTAAAGAAGATACAAATAAATTAAAAGACCTCTGTGTTTATGGATTTGAAAACTGAAGATGTCAGTACTATCCAATTTAATCTACAGATTCAATACAATCTCTATCAAAACCTCAATGATGTTTTCTGCAGAAATAGAAACTTCCATCCTAAAATTCACATAGAATTTAAAGAGACCCTGCATAGCTAAAACAATCTTGAAAAAAAAGAACAAAGTTGGAGGCCTCACAGTTCCTGATTTCAAAACTTACTACAAAGCTACAGTAATCAAAACAGTGTGGTACTGACATAAAGACAGACTTAATGGACTAATGAGAAAGAACTGAAAACCGAGAAACAAACTCTCACATATACGGTCAAATGACTTTTGATAAGGGTGCCAAGACCATCAAATGGGAAAAGAGTCTTTCACCAGATCGTCTTAAGAAAGCTGGATGTCCACATGCAAAATATTGAAGTTGGACCCTTACCTCACACCATATACGAAAATTTCCTAAAATGGATCAAAGACCCAAGTATAAGAACTAGCTATAAAATTCTTAGAAGAAGACATAGGGGAAAAGCTTCATGACATTGGATTTGGCAAGGATTTCCTGGATATGACATTAAAAGCACAGGAAATAAAAGGAAAAATAGACAAATTGGACTAGAAATTAAGATTTCTGTGCATCTAAGGACATAATCAACAGAGTGATAAGGCAACTTACAGAATGTGAGAAGGTATTTGAAAGTCATACATTTGGTAATGAGTTAATATTTAGAATATATAGTGAATTCCTACAACTCAACAAAAAAGCAAATAACTCAATTTAAAAAATGAACAGAGGGCTTGACTGGACATTTCTGCCAAGATGACATACAAATGGCCAGCAAGCATCTGGAAAGGTGCTCAACATTACTAATCATTGAAAAACAGTGCAATCGTTCCTCAAAAAATTTAAAATAGAATTATCATATGACCCAGCAATTCCACTTCCAGGTATCTATCCAAAAGAATTGAAAGCAGAGTCTCAAAGACATATCTGCACACCCCTGTTCATAGCAGCACTATTCACAATAGCAACGAGGTGGAAGCCAACGAAATGTCCATCAACAAATGAATAAACAAAATATGGTCTATGCAAATTTAATGGAATACTATTCAATCTTCTTTTTTTTTTTTTTTATCCAATCCCCCACCCCACTCACCTCCCCTCTGGTAACCACCAGTTTGTTCTCCATAGTTAGGAGCCTATTTCTTGGTTTTCTCTTTTTTCTCCCATTTGTTCAGTTGTTTTGACATTTTGAATGTCTTAAATTCTACATATGAGTTAAATCATATGGTATTTGTCTTTCTCTGATTTATTTCACTTAGCATTATACTCTCTAGCTTCATCCGTGTCATTGCCAATGGCAAGATTTCATTCCTTTTAATGGCTTAGTAAGATTCCATTGTGTATATGTACTCCACTCTACATGGCAGCCAATGGACACCTGGGCTGTTCCCACAATTTGGCTATTATGATTAATGCTGCTATAAATCAGTCTTTAAAAAGAAGGAAATTCTGGCACATGCTATAACATGGGTAAGCCTTGAGGACATGATGCAAAGTAAAAACACCAGTTACAAAAGGACAAACACTTCTTTGAGGCACTTAGGGCACTTAGTCCCAAATTCATAGGGACAGAAAGTAGAACAGTGGTTACCAGGAGCTGAGGGGAAGGGGAAATTGGAGTTGTTTCATAGGTAGAGCCGCAGATGGACAAGATGAAAACGTTCTGGAGGGCCATTGCACAACAATGTGAACATACTTAACACTATTGAATGTACACTCAGAAGTGGTAAAGATGGTGAATTTTATGTATGCACTTTGTACCACAGTGAAAAATATTTTAAAAAGCTGATCTTGGTGGGGGGACGCCTGGGTGGCTCAGTCATTGAGTATCTGACTCTTGGTTTCAGCTCAGATCATGATCTCAGGGTCGTGAAATCAAGCCTCAAATCAGGCTCCCCACTCAGTGGGGAGTCTGCTTGAGGTTCTCTCTCCCTCTCCCTCTGCCCCTCTCCCCCACTTGTGCACTCACACTCTCTCTCAAATAAATAAATTTTTTTTTTAAAGTTGATCTTGGGGCACCTGGCTGGCTCAATTGGTGGAGCATGTGGCTCTTGATCTTGGGGTTGTGGTTTCGGGCCCCACATTGGGCGCAGAAATTACTTAAAAATAAAATCTTTAAAAAATAAAAAATAAGTTAATCTCTAGACCCAAGGATTTTCCAAGGAATTCTGTTTCTAGGTCCAGTGAGATATCGTTTTTGTCATCATTAAAGTCCTCATCATTTCTGAGGACTTACTAAGTATACGTTGCCTTATTTAATCCTCAAAATTGCCCCATGAGGTCGTTGGATGGAGGTTATTTTACAGGAAACTGAAATTCAAACGAGTTAAGGAACCTGCCCAAGATCAGTATTTTGCAGAGTTTAGACCTGAGTCCAAGTCTGTCTTAATCCCAACCTTAATGCATTTAACTAACTATGCCACCTGTTTGACACGCCTCTCTATTCTGTCTCCCGGGAATTGGGATTTGGAGATGGACAGGCCTCCAGGAACTGTCCAGTGGTTTTTGGTTTTCGGGGACTTTCCCTTTCATGGTCCTCCTGCATCTTAACCCTGCCTAGCCATGGGAGGTTTCAGGTGAATTAAATCGGACTCATGCGGCAGCCCTAGAGAAGTAGACGAAGGTTTTATTGTATTAGTCATTTTTCCTGTCATCTTGAATTAGTGTCATATTAGCTTAATGCAATACTAACATGATACAGAAATGTTAGCATATTACAGACTACTCAGTGTGTCAAGTAAGAACTTTATCATATTACTCTGCCACTGATATTTCAAAGAAGGGGAGAAACACGGGCATGCCCATAAAACAGAGCCAGTTCATGCCAAATCCAAGCAAAACCCTCTAGCTGGACCTTGATTTGGAAAAAGGGGTGAGAGAGTATGTTAGGATAGCTGATTCCAGAACCTTTAATCCCATAGATATTAAAGAAAAATAATAATTAATGTAACAGGATAAAACCCTCATGAATTGGACACCTTCAGTCTGGTGCTCCTTTCCCCTAATTATTGACAAACACCAGACTTGAAGGGAAGCAATGGGCAAGGGAATCTCTGAATGAGAAGAGTTGGATCTGTGCTTCTCACATGAGGTCTAAACCTCCACTCTACGTGGCTAAAATTGTGTGTGCAGATGGATTTTTTTTTCTTGGAAAAGGTCTGCAGATTCTTAAAGGTGAGCCCCAAATAGGTAGGCACTGCTGCATTAAAGGAAGATTTCAACTGAAACATCAAGGTGGAGAGAGACAAGGAATAGCTGGAAAACCCATGGTCCAGTCCAACTCTGTCCTTGACTTGCTACATAACATTAAATCACATCTGCCTCAGTTACTTCATCCAGGTAATGGGAATAATCATATCTGTGTTATGTACTCCATGAGATTTGGGGGTGAGGATTAATGAGATGATGTATTGGAAGGAACTTCAAAAAGGAGAAATGCATTTTTTAAAAAAGTAAGCTGTTCATACTTCCTTTAAAAATGATCATCAGCTTTCAATGGGAAGAAATTCATGTAGACACCTGCACACATCACCATGATCAGGACTCCTGTATTCACTACTTGGTCCTCTGACCACAGCATCAACTATACTATAAGGACCTTCTTATTTCTCTCATGGGAACAAGTCTTTGGGTTCCTCCACCTGTGGGGACATAGAGACTTCATTGAATGAGCTCCTGATGGAATCATCTAAGATCAAAAAAAAAAAAAAAATCAGCAACTTTGGCCAAGAGAGATCAAGCCAATTTCTCAATTTCCCAAAGTGAGTCCAAGGCTCCACGTCCAAATCAGGGAAAGGATGTTGAACACAAGGCTGTACAGCTCTACTATAAATGTTCCCCTTAATTAAAAATCTATTAGCAAATTTCCTGATAGGCCGATGGTATTTACAAATATAAACTAATAGCTATTTATTAGAATGTTTATTCTAAGGCCTTAAAATGAGTTTTTCCTTGTAGTGTGATAATTGTTCAGATGGCTTCCTGCTGATTTAATTACTTCAATTAACAAGGCTTCTCCAAGACTAGTTTCCCTTAGCTTTGGATTTTCTCTGTTATCACTGGGGCCTCATTTTTTGTAGCTTAAGGGCCAAGCTCGTATTTATGCCACCTACCACCAAACACCAGCATTAAAGAAGTGCAGGGGGAAGAGGGAGGAAGCATAACGTTACCCGTGCAAGCTTTTCCCAGGCCCTCCTTCGCACACACAGAGGATGCTGGTCACATGGCAAGAGGCGGAATCTCTTTTGGTTCAGAAGCTGGGGCTAGCTGTGTTTAACTGCCCACATTTTCACCTCTTGCCACCAAAGACGTACTTTAAAGGGGCAGATGAAGCCTGGTGGGGAGATAGACGGCCCAGTGAATGAGCACCAGGCTCTGTGCCTGATGACTTGGGTGTAGTGGTTTTAAAAGATGTCCACTGGGGGGCGCCTGGGTGGCTCAGTTGGTTAAGCGACTGCCTTCGGCTCAGGTCATGATCCTGGAGTCCCTGGATCAGGTCCCGCATCGGGCTCCCTGCTCGGCAGGGGGTCTGCTTCTTCCTCTGACCCTCCCGACCATCCCCCCTCCAATGTGCTCTCTCTCAAATAAATAAATAAAATCTTTAAAAAAAAAAAAAAAAGATGTCCACTGGTTCTTCGAACACCTCCCTCCAGAGCGTGGGCGGGGCTAAGTGACTCTGAACACGTACAATATGGCCAAAGTGACAGTGGGTGATGAGATCAGAGAAGACCTTGAGCTCTCCCCTTGCTCTCTCTTAGATCCCTTGTTCTGGGTGAAGTTAGTTTCAATGTCGTGGGCAACTCTACAGAGAGGCCCCCATGGCCAGGCTCTGAAGCCTCCTACCAACAGCCCCAGGGGTGAGCCACCTCTCTCAAGGTGGATCCTCCAGCTTCCAACCAGCCTTCAGATGACAGCCTGGCCAACAGCTCAACTGCTACCCTATGGGAAACCCTGAGCCAGAGCCACCCCCTTTCATTCATCAGCAAGCACTGACTATGTGCCAGGCAGTGTTCTAGGTTCTAGGAATGCAGCAGGGATGAGTCAGAGAGCGCGCCTGCTTTCATGACAACAGCATTCTAACAGAGTAAACCAAGGAACGGATAAAAACACCCGGGGTCATTTCAGAGGGTGATAAGCGTTGCAAAAGAAATGAAACAGAGTAATAGGGTAGAAAAATGCCTAGTAGGACTGGTCTACCTGGCGAGGCCGGCAGAACCTTCTCTGAGGGGTGACATCTGAACTGAGATTTGAAGAAAGAAAAGACTCAGAAAAGAATGTTCTGGATAGAGGAAACAGCTAAATGGCTGAGGGAGGAAAGAGTTTGGGAGCTTGGGAATCAGAATGTTGGGGCGCTGTGTGGAACGTGGAGATGGGGTTCAAACAGGCGCTAGAAGACACCAGAGCTTGTAGGCCTTGGAAGGCAGTGGAAGGAGTGGCTGTGATTCCAAGGGAAGTGGGAAGCCGACGGAGGGTTTGAAGCTGGGGAGTGACAGTCTGATGTACAGCTTTGGAAGATCACTCTGGCTGCTAGGTAGAAGAGCATCGAGGGAGGGGCCAGCCTGGGAGCCCGGAGACCCATGAGCCTCAGCGGCAACCCCAGGAGAAATGGATATGAATGCTGAGAGATTGGACTTTGGGGGTGACAGACAACAAGGAATCAAAGATAGCTCTGATTTGGGCCCTGAGCAATCGAGAGGAGTTGGTGACTGATACGCTGGGAATTCAGGTGGAAACCGGTCTGAGGCCCACCTGTGTGACTCGGGCCTTGGCTGGTCACACTCGGAGATCAATGAGGCCAGGCTATGGGTGAACTTTTCCTGTGGACCCAGAAAGGTTGCTATGTCCTATAGTGCTTTATAATTTGTGGAAAGTGCATTAACATACATAACTTATTTGAAACCCACATTTCTATGAGGTAATCCAGATGAATGTTTATAACTCCATTTTATAGGATGAGGAAAATTGATGCTCAGAGAAGTTGTGCAGTTTGCATAACACCGCCAGCTAGAAAGAAGCCATACAGGGCTTTTTAAAGGGGGATCAAGTGGCATTTTGGACAGTTCTTTGTGCTGAACTGTTCCCTGCATGTTCAGCATCCTTGGCTCCTGCCCACGAAAGGCCAGTGGGGTCCCCCTCTCACCCACATCCACCCAACCCAATCCTCATGCCGGCCAGATGCATTTCCGGATTCTCCTGGTGGGGGGAGCACCTGGCACACATCAGGTTAATTGATGATTATCGTTAACAGTTAACCCCCTCCCCTCTACACGTGTGCATACAAACACAACACGCACACACCTTCAAAAATAAAAAATAAAAACCTTATCCAGCTTCCCCCTCCCTGAATTAAGTTGTGTATGGGGTGCTCCCTCTCTGACACACTTGCTGGATATGGAGAATACATAGATGGCTCAAAGTTGTACCTCACCTGGACGACTTCTCGGCCAGGTAAGGAGCTCGTGCTCCCTGCAATACCTAGAGAAAAAAATCAGGAAGGTTTCCCAGGCCTGATCTCATGCAAAATCTCCAGTATGAAAACATGAATTCCTTCCTGCTGGTGATAAACAAATTATCAGGAGTCTGAATATACAAACACACCCTACAGAGGAGGATTCTGGAACCTCGGGCAAAATATTATAATATTTTCATGGGCTGCCCAAATTCCAAGCATTAGATTTGATGAACAGCTTTATTGAATTTTGTGGATAAATATTTAAAGCCTTCAAGGCCTTGTGTAAATCACACCTAGGCAGACGCACTTGCTCACAGCGCCATCTGCTGGCAGCTACTGGTGTAGTGCAGGGAAGTGAATTGGCGAGAATGCCACGGAAAATTCAAGCCGGTCCAGGAGACCCAGACCATCCGCGCTGGCCCCAGAACCCAGACCCTGTGCAAACCAACCCTGAGGCACCAATTCTGCGGAGCCTCAAGGCATCGAAGAGCAAAAAAATTTTCAAAAGCAACGTAAGATGAAGGAAGCAAAAGGAAGAAGGATATGAAAGAGAGGCATGAGTTTATTGGTTTCAGAAGAATTTTGGAAACATAGTGCCCTCCAGAGGTCATACAACCCTTCCCCCTGCTCCAGGCAAAAATGTACCTGGAACCAGCAGGATAGGTGGGAGAGTTCACAGCCCCAACACAGGGTACAATCTCCCAGGGTCCCTTGTTCCATTTGTTCCCTGACACTTCTCAAATAGAGGATTATTGCACCGATCTTTAAAAATAATGTCCTGGCAGCATATGGAATGGCATGAGAAGCGTTCACGCAGATTGTATTGGGAAAATTGACAAAATAGCATGTGCACGTATTTGCATGTGTGCGTATGAACGAAAGGATATGCATCAAAATATTAGCAATGGTTATCTCTCATGGTGAGAATGGGGTGATTTTTAAAATTTTTCTTCCTTGTGGTCTTCTGGGTTTTCCAGATTTTCTCTCATGGACACGTCTCACTTTTGTTAAGAAAGAAAATAAATCTTAAGAAAAATAATACGACCCCAGAAATAAATTCCTCCTTTCCTCCCTCCAGCTGTATTGCAAGTTCATTTCCTCTGGTTTTACCCTCACAGTAAGTAGATGAAGGTAATTATTAATAATAATGATAAGAACTCACAGTTGAGCATTTACTACAAAAGGTAGTGCGTGGAAAGCACCTAGCTCAGCATCTGACACATAGTAAAAGCTGAGTTAATGTGAGCTAATATTAATATTAATAGTACCATGATGAGCCTTCCCTAAAATATATGGAACACTGACCTCAAAAAGCTCACAGTTTCGGGCACCTGGGTGGCTCAGTTGGTTAAGCAACTGCCTTCAGCTCGGGTCATGATCCTGGAGTCCCGGGATCGAGTCCCGCATCGGGCTCCCTGCTCGGCAGGGAGTCTGCTTCTCCCTCTGACCCTCCCCCTTCTCATGCTCTCTCTCTCATTCTCTCTCTCAAATAAATCAATCAATCTTTAAAAAAAAAACTCAGTTTAAATGGAGAGAGAAAAATAATACATAGAGGGTAACTAATAATATAAGAAAGAAAGTGACATGATAAATCACACAGGAAGTGATGCACCTTAAGCTTCAATCCTAGGCAGGTTCTTTCGGTTGTAAGAAAGAGAGTCACTCAATCTAACTCAGCTGAGGAATATTCTCAGCAGTATCTCATGGAACCCAAAGGTAAGAACCAAAGCACAGCTGGGCCCCGTAGGAACTTAAAATGGGAAGTCAGGAAGAATCGAGGCTCCCCTCCCTCTCCTTACTTCACCCTCTCTCTATTCTACACCCTACTCTTACCAAGCTGGGTTTTCTTGCACAGAGCTTGTGATATCCACTCCCAAACTACTCCGGCCCCACCTCCTTTCCCCCCTGTGCACAATAGCTAAACTGCTCAGTTTCTGTCTCATTTCAAATTCCTGAGTGGACAATTGCATGGACCCAAACCCATCATGTTTCCACACTACACCACCCAAATCACTTAGCACTGGCCAGCTAGTGGAAGAACTACCCTTGGGTCAGGTAGTTATAAAATTGACTTGGTAAGAGGAATTGGGTCACGTGTGGTACAAATATGCCAATGCATGCATCTATCTGGGACTAGAGGTAAGGTTATGGGCAGAGAAAGCAGTGATTGACATTTCTAGAACAGCACTCACTTGTTTCCATTTGTTTTTGCCAGGTTTCCTTCCTATCCTCTTAGACCTCTTCTGTGTTTGACGCTTGAATGGTAATGGAAAAGACGTTTGTCACAGGTTGGATTTCCTAAGAAGTGGATTCTAAGATGGAGGTTAGGGTGTGGGGGGCTGATTAGGAAGTATTCTTGGGGGTCAACGCCAGAGAAAAGAAAGGAAGGAAACAAGTTTGGTCCAGGGAGAGGTCAAGCTGTGACGAGATCTCAAAAGAAACTTGGCAACTCTGTAGGGAGTCTCTTAAAGATGGGCATACCCTACAAAACTCTCCCTACTTGGGGCAAGAAAGACTTTTTACCTCCATCTTTTCAATAGTCACACCCCCAGACAAGTTGACCCATGAGAAATGCTGTTGATATGGACAGGCCCTTAGTTCTTCACAGATTCTTCTCTCTCACCCTCAAGAGTCAGAGTAAGGCTTCTAACCTGCCAGCCACTTCTTGCAAATTATCACGATTTTATTAATTTAGGGGAGCAGTGTGGAATGTCAGAACTACTCAGAGTATATTATGATAGAAGGAAGTGAGTTAACATGATCCTGGAACAAAACTATAAATGCATACTGTTGACCATTCCATGTAAATAGCAGGCAGTTTCTCATCTGATAGGGAATGAAAAGGGCCCATTTGCCAGATCAGTGACCATATAATATGAACCTGTGTGTATTAGCCATGTCTTTTCTTTTTTTTTTT
>NW_023270471.1:0-23430 GCF_011800145.1 Mirounga leonina
AGAAGTTGGAATGGATGCACATTGTGTAAATCCTTGCACAGCACTGGGAAGTCCACAGCCTCAGCCTCCCCTTCCAGCCTCCAGGTCATGGTTCAGAAGGGTTTAATGGCACAGTCCAGAGAGGCTTCCTGATAAAAACTTGTCAAACATGTGCATGGTAACAGTCTGATGCCTGTTTCATCTTAGCACACTGCAGACATGCCATCAGTGTGTGTTGTCACAGAGCTGCAGGGACTTGGCTTTGACCCATGTCTCTTTGAGGCCAGATGATAGATATGTAGCCTGTCTGAGGCCCACTGATTTTCTGTGATAACTGTTATCCCCTTGGCAGCCAGAGGTGTGTGGTCAGCCCAGGAGATCTAGGCAGGGTGGATTGCATGGGGCAGCCCCAATTAGGACTTAGCTATCTGGATATGAGTCTTTATGCTTCCAGGCCAGGGATTCTAGGCAGGGGTCACCAATAGTGGCCAGAAAGATTGATTCCAGTTTGATGGGTCTTCTAGTCCACTACCTCCCAAGATTTGGCAGCTATGCGTCATGTACTATGCCCACAGACCTGTCGCCCTCCCATTCTCACTCCCTTCCTCCCAGCAGTGCCAGAGTTCTTTTATTCTGGAATCTCACTAATCCTGCAAGGAGAGGAGTCTTGCTGAACCCACTCCCAAAGACCCTTAGATGCAGTTCCTCTGTGCCAGGTCTTCTGGTCCCCTACAGGTCTCCAAGCCACTGTTCACCCCTCCTGGACTCATCCTTTCTCCTCTGCTTTGGTACACACTCTGGCCTCACCCCCATCTTACCTTCCCTTGGCATGGCATCATGAGGGTGCCATTCTCAGTCTGCACAGCTGTGAAATGCAGACAAACCCACACTCTGATAGCTCTTGGGAGCCCATGGGATTCAGGAGCAAAGGCAACTGTCAAACAGCAAGTGGGTACTCAAGTCATACACAACCTTTTCTGCATCTTGGACTGAAGCTCCTGGAGCTCTCATGACCCCTTGACCTGGGTCTGATGTCCTATGCCATCTCCCCCTTCATTGAGCTCTTTCTCACCTGTGTGCTTGGCCCCTGCTATGCCTCACTTCCTCTACCCTTCTCAAACCCACCCCTCCCAGTACCTAGGATTGGTCAGTGGCCGACACTCCGGTCTTATGGGAACAGTAACCATAATTACCTGCTTTCCCCTCTCTTGGGCCTTACATTGCCCTCCCCTAAACTTATGTGGTCATGTTGAGCCTTGTCCTGTCAGGCTAGTCCTTCTCTTGATCCTGAACAGGCTGAGTGTAAAAGTGCTCTTGAGCTCTTTGGGGCAAGATGGTGGTGTGAACACATGCATTTCATTTGGTTCAAAAACCCACTGAAGCTACAGAGATGAAAGTGTTTAAAAATATGAACCCACAAGAATGAGGATGGTGAAACGGGTCCACAGCAATGGCATTCTGGAACTGGAAGCAGATGCAGATGTGGGATCTATCTCTGATTTAGAGAAAGCCAAATACTGATTTGGCAGTGGGGGAAGTGGATTGAGGTCCCACCAGGCTTATACTGCAGAACGCCAGAAGGCATGCAAACCAGCAGCCCCCTGGGAGAGGAGACTTAAAACAAAGATGACTTGGGGAGAGCTACCAAAGCTATTAGAGCACCAGCTCTCCCCATAGAGTGGATGGTGGAAGAGTCATTTCTGGGGAATCCATACAGTTCCAGAGAAACGATCTAAGTCCTCCCCCCTCCCACACGCACACACACAAAACAGCTCAGTCTGATGACATATAGAAGAGTTGACAGGCCCCAGCCATGCAGATGCTCAGAGCTTCCAGTCAGTGTGTAAGACCACTGCTTTTCATTGAGTGCTGGCAGCTAGGTATTAGGTATCACAAGAAATCAAAACAGGCGTATGCAATTTAGGATTGAATGAGCCATGGTTCAGCTACTTGATTTCTGGAAGCGAAGCACCCCTTCCCACAGTGTGATTCTTGCCTACTGAGATAAACTGAAGATAACTGGTACTAGTTGTGGTACCCAGTGTAAAAGGTTAGCAGCGTCCCATAAGCTGGACAAAAACCTTCATCCCTCACTTCGCAGTACTGACGTCTGAAAACATGTCTGAGACTCTGAGGATATAAATCCTGGGACAGTTTCCTCCTGTGTAAATGAGTGCCCACCCTGGTCCTTGTTCTCGACGTCCTCAGGGCGCTCAGCAGAGGTCGAACGAAGGACCCCAGCACCGTCCTCGCTGGAATCCTTACCGGGGTTGGCGGAGAAAGTCCACAGATTAGGCCGGACTTCCGGGCCCGGACCCTGCTTCCTCCTGGGACCACCTGGAGGCGAGTCTCCGCCGAACTACACTACACAGGCCGTCACTTCCGGCCTCCCAGGAGGACCGGGCGACGCTCTGGCCGTTTCCTTGGAAACAGAGGGAGGCGGGCGGATGTCCTCTAGCGGTTACCAAGGGGACTGCTCAGCGCCTAGAACGAAGCCTCAAGAGGAGCGCTGGGGAGGGGCCTAGGTGGGGTGCTGGCTCTGAATGGCCGTAAGGTCACGCTCCTCCCCCCTCACCTCACTTGCCAATAGGCGCCGGGTCCACTGTGCACATGCGCAGGATTCTAACATACCGTCCATCACGGCCGTTGGTGAGTCTAGGGTCGGATGCAGAGGAAGAGCGGTCGCCGGTGAGGGGAGGGAGCCCCCAAACTCTGCGACTCCTCAGATTTCCCTAGGAGGACCGGAGCTCTTCTCAGTCGTGAGAGGCCTTTGGAAATGAGCGTCCACTGGCGGAGGCCGCGCCCGTCCTTGCGTGCTGAGTCTCACGGGAAACGTAGTCCGAAGGGAGGGGGCGGGTCCTGCCAGCAGGCGCGTGATTGGCCAGGGCGCAGTCGCCATGGCAACGCGGGGAGGGGCGGGGAGGCGGGGCCCCTTACCCGGAGGGGCTTCCTGGCGCCCGCGCCGCGGCGGAGGTGCGCGCGGGCTCGGCTGGGCGGGGCGCGCGGCTCGTTCCTTCCCCGGGAGCCGGGCCGCTCGGTGCTCCCGCCCTCCGGAGTGTCCGCCTACCTCCCGACGTGCCCTGCGCTCTCCACCTCCTAGCCTCAGCCCGGCCGTTCTCCCACCCAGCGCGGCGTTCCCTTTCCTCTGGCGAGAGCTGTTCTTGCCCCTCCCTTTTGGGAGACGGACTCCGGGGGCTCAGGCCGGTTCTAGCTGGGCTGCCGGGCCCCCCAGGTGGCCTTGTTTCATTCCAGACCCTCTTGACGGTCGGGCCACGGTGTCCGCAACTCGTAGCTTTGTTTTGTTCTGTTTTGCTTTTCACATGCTTGGTTCGGGCGGTGTGAGTCAGTCGCAGTTCGCTGTGGTCAGCGAGCGCGTCCACAGTCCCTGCCTCGACCCATGGCACAGACGTGCCTCGTACTTCTAGCCGGCCCCCCGGGTGCCCACTTGAGTCAACATGTCCCGATGTCCTGGCGATCATGGGGACGCGCACCCCGCCATAGCCCAGCATGGCCCCGTATCCTACTGCTGCCTCTTCCCACCTTCACTGCCCCCGCTCACCGGGGGTGATGGCCTCACCCAGTCCCTGGCTGCCTGTCCCTCGGCCTCCTGCCTGTCACTTTCCTTGGCTCATGAGGCAGACCCTGGAAGCCTGCGATGACTCCTTTTGCCTACCTCTTCATCACCCCCTGCAGTTTCCTGGAAGCTCCATTGGACAACTTGCCTCCAAAGCATTCATCCACAAGGCTTCCTTCGGCCGTCAGTTCCTGTCAGCGGCCCTCTCCTGTGACCCCTCCAGGAAGCGTTCCCAGCCTCATGCATCCCTGGGCCAGGGTCCTCCCTCAACCAGCCTCAGCCCCCTGGGCTGGGCCTGTCTGCTCTACCCTGGCCATGGCTTCTTAGCCCGCACCCTGACCCTTCCTTTCCTGCAGGTCCCTCTTGTTGGCTACAAGAAGACACCCAGTACAACAATGCCATCCCCACTGGGCCCCCCACGCCTGCCCTCTGTGGACCCCATGGCTATCCTGGAGGAGCCTGAGGCAGCACGCCTGCGCTTCAGGGGATTCTGCTACCAGGAGGTGGCGGGTCCCCGAGAGGCCCTGGCCCGGCTCCGGGAGCTGTGCCGCCAGTGGCTGCGGCCCGAGGCGCACTCCAAGGAGCAGATGCTGGAGCTGCTGGTGCTGGAGCAGTTCCTGGGCACACTGCCTCCGGAGATCCAGGCCTGGGTGCGGGGCCAGCGGCCAGGCAGCCCTGAGGAGGCTGTAGCCCTGGTCGAGGGCCTGCAGCATGACCCTGGGCAGCTGCTGGGCTGGGTGAGTGTGGCCAATGTTGACTTCTTGAAGGGTCAGGAGCCAAACTAGAGCCCCTGTGACTTTCCTCTTCCCTTCAGATCACAGCCCATATCCTGAAGCAAGTGGTGCTCCCGGCAGCACAGAAGACAGAGGAGTCCTTGGGGAGCTCCCACCCTTCAGGGACAGTGGAGCTCCTCGGGGCGACCTCTGGGGAGGCCTCACAGGACACCCACATGGAGAAGCCTGCCCAGCTTAGCTGCAGTGTGAAGGAGGAGCCAGATGCTGATGGGCAGGAGATGGGTGAGAGTGGGAGCCACACAAGGTCTGGGGGCTCCCGGAGGGAATGTGAATGTCCCCAGATGGGATGGGGACTCAGGAAGGATTGCAGACTGCAGAGCTGGGTCCCAGGAGGCAGGAGGAAAGGAGTGGTGGGCTGCCTGCCGTGTGACTGGCACACACAGTAGCCTCCTGCCTCCTGGCAGAAGAAGGCCAGGGCTGCGGCACCAACACCAGCTCACCTGCCATGGCTCACAGGAGCGGCCCCTGACCCTCATCTGCCTCATTTCCTAGCACCTTCCAACCCCCCAAATCCAGCCCAGTCCCGCGAGGGGCACCCTGGACACCGGGAACCAGCCTCCACGTCCTTCCACCCGCCCAGGATTCAGGTGAGCAGCCCCAGGAGAGAGGTGCAGGCACCCAGTAAGAGGAGTGTGTCCTTGGTGGTCACTCTGCTCTGTTAGTTTTTCAGGCTTCTTGGCTAGCAGCTCTTGTGCTCTTTGCTGCCTGGAAATGGAGTTGGTATCAGGGTCCCTCCTGCAGGTCCTGCAGGACAGGGACAGGCTGGTGGTCTCTCTAAAACCGGGGAAAATTTGGGCCTCAGGCCATGGGATCTGGTTTGGAGTGACTGGAACTGGTAGGGGTTGGCTTCCTCATTTACAGAGAAATTGGGGATTTTGAAGCACCCAGCAGTCTTAAACTGGTACTTGGGGATTTGAACCCTCATGTGCACGTGGGGAGGGGTCAAGATGATGAACCTTGGCAAGAAAGCCTGAGCACCACACAACAGTGTGGCCTCCCTAGCCCACCAGAGATCAGAATGGAGATAGCTAGGCCATAGCCTGCAGCCTCCTCTTTCCTGGGGCTTTCCTCAAAGGCCAACCAGCCCTGGATTGTGGCCAGCGAGGCATGGAAGCTCCACTGAGGCCCCTGCTACCTGGAGTGCTTGGTTCCTGAGTGTGGACAGCAGGGCTCCTATCCTCTCCCAGCAGTTTTTCTCCTAAGCCACTCCACTGGGGAGCGTTCCCGGTGGAAGAGCTGGTTGAGATGTGCTTGGAGGCTAAAAATTCCTCCGGGCTCTCTCCACAGTCTGATGGCACAGTGGGAAACAGCTGGGTGGGCAGGCCACACCCTCCAGCGCCTCCTGATCTACAGCCAACAGCATTCCAGCTGTGGCTTCATGTGGCTGTCTTCTCCCTGTGCCTGGACCTCCAGTGGTTTGTCTGTCAGGATTATTTTCCCCACCCTAGCAAAGCCCCAGATGATGGGATTTTGGGAGGCAAGGGGAGCAGAAGCCAGGAACAGGGAGTGCATCCCCTGGTAAAGTCCACAAGGGTCCTGCTTCGACCACCAGAGCTCACCCTCTGGCAACAGGCAGGAGCCAGCCCACCGCCCCACTCACACACATCTGAACCCTGGGGTGCTTGGCTGCACCTCCTAATGAGAGCCCTCCTGCCCTCAACCTCCCCGCAGCCAGGTCCCCACATCTAGGAATGCTGACAGCTTTCAGCAGCTCCCCCAAGGAGGATCTCTGTTACTTTTATAACCAGAGGCTTGGGGAGAGGTGGCTGGATCCCCTTGGGTCCCCCAGGCCTTTTGCTATCAATGCAGCACACTGTTCAAGGCAAGGAGGTGGGGACAATCGTATCGGGCCCCCACCTAGGCTTCCCGCAGAACCCATCAGGGGGTTCTCAGCTCCAGTCTGTCTGGCTAGACTATGGAGTGGGGCTTCTGAGGGCGACAGGTGCTAACAGTATCCCCCCAGTGAGCTGGAAGACAGCTCCTCTCTGCTCTGTTTCCCAACTTTCACACACCCTTCTCATCTTCATCCTTATCGAGCAAAAGAGCCTTAGGTAACCTGCCTGCTCCCTCAAGTAATTAGTAAGGTTGTGACTAGGGGACACGGGCAGGGTAGGGCACTGCAGGGCGGGGCGGAGAATGGGGGGTGGACGGGCACCAAGGGTGATGAGCCATATCCCCACAGGAGGAATGGGGGCTACTGGACCCGTCACAGAAGGAACTGTACTGGGACGCAATGCTGGAGAAGTATGGCACGGTGGTCTCCCTGGGTGAGGACCAGCCATGACCCCTCCTTTGGTGTGTGCATACCACTGGCTGTAGGGCTCACTGCCCGGCCCTTCCCTGTGCACGTCTCCCAGTGCTCACCCGAGGTCCCGCTTGTTACCTGGGGGCACCGTGTCACCCACCGGGGCCCCCACCCTGCCCCTAGTATGTAAGAGCCCCTCACCCACCCCCATGCCAGGACTGCTCCCTGACTGTCCCTCACCCCAGCAGGGATACCAGCCCCCCCGCCGGAGGCACGGGCTGAGTCGGGGCCAGGGGCCATGCGTACGGGGACAGAGGGTCGAAGAAGCCTCCACCCAGGTGAGTGCTCCTCCATGCGACCTGAACCACCTGTTCTCTGGTGGGGTGGGAGCTTGTCTGCCCCCACACACCTGGCGGGAGAGGGTGGGCCAATGTGAAGGGCACTGGGCTACCTGGGACTGCCACCTCTCCTTCCCCCAGGAGATGAGAGTGAGAGCCACTGCGAGGGTCCGCCCCACTGCCCAGAGGCCCAGCCCCCACGGGGCCCGGGGTCTGTCACCTGGGAGGGCCCGTCTGGGGCCTCTGTGTCTGCCAGGGCAATGCTGGAAGCAGAGCTGGAGCCTGGTGCCCCGCGAAGGAAACCTTACACCTGTGAGCTGTGTGGCCGAGGCTTTGACTGGAAATCAGTCTTTGTCATCCACCACCGGATGCACGCAGATGGGCAGGGTACACGGGCCCCGGTACTGGCCACCGGGGGTGCTCAGAAGCTGCCACAGGGTTCCCGGGAGCCAGGCACACCCCGGCACCCCCGGCGCGTGCTCCCAGGGCCCCGGAGCTATGCATGTGAGGAGTGTGGGCGCAGCTTCAGCTGGAAGTCGCAGCTGGTCATCCACCGCAAGAGCCACGCGGGTCAGCGGCGCCACTTCTGTGGAGACTGCGGCCGTGGCTTCGACTGGAAGTCCCAGCTGGTCATCCACAGGAAGAGCCACCGGCCCGAAGCCCCATGAGTGGCTCGAGAAGGCGGCCTCATCTTGGGGGCCTTGGAGCCTCCAGGGCCTGGACGCAGTTCCCGGGGCTCTGGTCCCAGCCTTCCCGGGGCTGCTCAGCCTCTGTCTGTGAATCAGAGTTCCCAGGAGGGCCCCGTGCCCCATTTCAGTCTCCCCAAAACAGCCACCTGGGTGTAAGTAAAAGAAGCTGCCCGATGGGGCCTGGCTTGGAACCCACTGCCTAAGCCTGGTGACTTCCAAGCTCTGAGATCCGCAGCTGTGACCTGATGCAGGCTGACAGGCTAAGGACTCTCCCTACTCCTGGGACCTTAGTGGCCCCAGGTGGATGCTCAGAAACTGCCCCTTTCCACCCTTCCTGAAGCTTCTGGGCCTGATGTCTTGGTGTGGAAGGTGCTGAAAGCTCAGGAGAGCATGCTTTGCTTCTGTTTGCAGGCAGATGGAAAACTAATGACCCTTCACATTTGAGATTTTTTAAAAATCCCACTTTTATAATGGGAAGTTTCTGCATAAGAATTCTGATCTCTGCTTTCTGCTGGTCAGAATATCAGCAGTGCCACTCCTGCCTGGCGGCTGGACCCACAAGAAGGGCCAGCAGTCCTGGCCACCTGGCCTCCTTTGTTCCTCGGCCACCATGTCTTTCCTTGGTCTCTTTGGCCTTTGAGCTCTTGAGTCCCAGCTTGAGTGGACACTAAGGGGACTTCTTTGCAAGTATGGATGAACAAGGAGGGTGGCCTCTGAGGAAGGGCCCACAAACGGATGTCACTGGGGCCATGTGATTTAAAAGTAGTCTGTGATCACTTAGACAAATTTGAAATATACAAGAGAGCAAAGGTAAGGGAAATGACCCCGAGTTCCACTGTCTCATGCCAGTGACTATTCCAGGAGTCACACGTAGGGGCATTTTATAAATCATCTTGTGGAGTTGCTGTATATATCATGCTCTTCTCACCCATTTCCCTGTTACTAAAAATGTATTTTGATGCCTGGGTAAAAATTCCGTTTTCTGTCCAGCAGCGTCATTTCCTACCAAGCCCAGATAGTTCATTGTTCCCCCTGTGGTACCCAGTGCATCACCAGTGATGCATGCTCCCAGGCATACACTTGGGGCGGGACTCTGCCTATTTTCCTTAGACTCGGTCTCCCAAAGTAGGATTGTTGCATCTAGAGAGCATGGGACTTTCGTTTTCTTTTTGCCTTGAAACAACACTGGATTCCTTGAGCCAATTCCAAGTCTTCCCCTCCCCCCACAACACCAAGCAGTTCTCCAACAGAAAATATTTTTTAGGGACGCCTGGGTGGCTCAGCCGGTTAAGCGTCTGCCTTCAGCTCAAGTCACGATCCCAGGGTCCTGGGATCAAGCCCCACATCGGGCTCCACGCTCAGTGGGGAGTCTGCTTCTCCCTCTCCCTCTGCCCCTCCCACCTGCTCTTGCTCTCTCTCTCTCCCTCTCTCTTTCTCTGTCTCAAATAAAATAAATAAATAAAATCTTTAAAAAACAAAAGTTGAAGCATGAGAAAGATTTGATGCACCACTGCAGGCTTTGAAGATAGAGGGAGTCACACTGTGGCCTCTGGAAGGTAAGAACAACCCCTGGCTAACAGCCAGCAAAGAAACCGGAGACCTCAGTCCTACAACCACAAAGTATTGCAATCTGCCAACAACTTGAATGGGCTTGGAAGCAGATAATTCCCAGGTCTTCCAGATAAGAGCCTAGCCCAGCCAACGTTTTGATTTCAGCTTTGCGATACTCTGAGCAGACAACCCAGCCAGTGTCTCCCGGATGTCTGACCTACAGAACGGTGAGCTAATAAATGGATGTTTTAAGTTTTAAGTTTGTGGCAATTTGTTAAACAGCATAGAAAACTCAATACAACCATGTATTATTAATGGGTTTAGTACTGCTCATGGCCAAAACTATAAAACTGGCCTGCATCCAGTGATGAATTGGAGTGTGGAATAAAACGGTGATAGTGTTTTTCAATAAAATTTTTAAAAATAAGAAACGAGGGGCACCTGGGTGGCTCAGTCGTTAAGCATCTGCCTTCAGCTCAGGTCATGATCCCAGGTCCTGGGATCGAGCCCTGCATTGGGCTCCCTGCTCCCCAGGAAGCCTGCTTCTCCCTCTCCCACTCCCTCTGCTTGTGTTCCCTCTCTCGCTGTGTCTCTCTCTGTCAAATAAAATCTTAAAAAAAAAAAAAAAAGAAAAGAAATGAAGCAAATAATGACTTTGGAAAACCTTAGCAGTATCTACTACAGCTAAATCTATGTATACTCTTACCTGAGCAATTCCACTCCTGGGTATGCACCCAACAAAAATGAATGCTTGTTTCAGTTCAGGTCATGATCTCAGGGTTGTGAGATGGAGCCCCATGGTCGGGCTCCACACTCAGCACAGAGTCGGCTTGTCCCTTTCCCTCTGCTCTTCCTCCTGCTCACTCGATCACTCTGTCTCTCATTCAAATAAAATCTTAAAAAAAAAGAAATGAATGCTTATGAGCGCCAAAAGACATGTACAGAAACATTTAGAGCAACTATTTATAAAAGCGAAAAAATCAGAAAACAGCCCAAGCCCACTGCAGTTATCAATGTATTGCCTCTCTGCTCCATATCATTACCTGTCTGCATTAACGGGCTGGACCTTGTAGTCGGTTCTCCTTTGCAGTCAACATATTAAGCTTTGTCAGTAGAGGGCACTGGAGGGAAACTACAAGGTGCCTTCCTGTTTCTCTTCCACCTACTACCACAGCAGTGCTACATGTGGAAGACTGCCCAGAGTAGGCATTCTCGGCTAGCTCAAAGCCTTGGCCCGGCCTAGTAACCACCTCACCACGGTATCCTCCTGATGTGGATACCATGCACCCCAAGGTACCCTGCTAGCAAGCAGCTTCCCAATGTCTCTTCCAACAGATACAGCTGTAGGCCTTGTACCTGCGGCACCTGAACTCCCTCCGTGTACCCCCTTAGCGCCTTGGCCCACCACCACACCAAGGTGTTTCCTGCTTGGCTTGGGCAACCCAGAGAGTTTCTCTGCCACCCAGTATGCTGCAAACACCCATTCCCCAACAAAGTCTGAGCCCCAACCTTGAGGAGAGAGCTCCCACTTGAAAGTTTATTCTTACTTAGGGCAATCTCTCAGCCCTAGGATTTTAAGAGTTACTCCCCTATTATAATTAATAACTTTTATTTGTTTATTTTTAAGATTTTATTTGTCAGAGAGGGAGAGAGCAGAAGCAGCGGGAGCAGCAGGCAGAGGGAGAAGCAGGCTTCCCGCCGAGCAGGGAGCGCGATGTGGGACTCGATTCCAGGACACTGGGATCACAACCTGAGCCGAAAGCAGCCGCTTAACCAACTGAGCCACCCGGGCACCCCTATAGTTAATAACTTTTTAAAAAAAGATTTTATTTATTTATTTGAGAGAGAGAGAATGAGAGACAGAGAGCACGAGAGGGAAGAGGGCAGAGGGAGAAGCAGACCCCCTGCCGAGCAGGGAGCCCGATGTGGGACTCGATCCCGGGACTCCAGGATCATGATCTGAGCCGAAGGGAGTCGCTTAACCAACTGAGCCACCCAGGCGCCCCTATAGTTAATAACTTTTTAAAAAAGATTTATTTCTAGGGGGTGCATTGCTGTTTCTGTCAAAAAAAAAATCTTTAGGGGCGCCTGGGTGGCTCAGTCATTTGGGCGTCTGCCTTCGGCTCAGGTCATGATCCCAGGGTCCTGGGATCGAGCCCCGCATCGGGCTCCCTGTTCGGCGGGAAGCCTGCTTCTCCTTCTCCCTCTCCCACTCCCCCTGCTTGTGTTCCCTCTCTCGCTGTGTCTCTCTCTGTCAAATAAATCAATAAAATCTTTTAAAAAAAAATCTTTAAAAAAATAAGAAAAAAAGATTTATTTCTAAGTCTATCTACTGAGCACAGAGTCAGATGGAGGGCTCCATCTCACAACCCCGAGACCATGACCTGAGCTAAAATCGAGAGTCAGATGCTCAACCGTCTGAGCCACCCAGGCGCCCCTATAGTTAATAACTCCTTATATCAAATTTACCCTGTTCAAATTACTGTGTGGCTTCTGCCTC
This sequence comes from Mirounga leonina, assembly GCF_011800145.1. Classification (NCBI taxonomy): domain Eukaryota; kingdom Metazoa; phylum Chordata; class Mammalia; order Carnivora; family Phocidae; genus Mirounga; species Mirounga leonina. The sequence goes on from NW_023270471.1 coordinate 11,671, forward strand.
CTGACTGGGCGCTTACTGATACACCCACCAATAGCAGTGTGGATAATTACGCTGGCTATGCATGCAGTGAAATACTCTGCACACAGCAATGACCAAGAACAAGTGATTGCTACCTGTGGTACTGTTGAATTTTAGGCACAGATGGAAGGGGGGGACAGAGCTTGGCCTCGCCCAGCAGTATGGGGCTCTAAAGCCTCTCCAGCTTCACTTCCCAGTACAGGGTCCTCTGGGCAAGCTCCAACTGCCCCCACTTCTTCCTGGTGAAGGCCATGACCGTGTCCTCAAAGGTCATAGGTCCTTAAGACAGGGACATGCCTGTCCAGCCAGGCCTAGATCATCTCCTCTCCATCCTTGCTTTGAACAGATTCAGGGGAGGGGGCAGAACAGGCAGGATTCCATTAGCGCCCAGGGTTAGGAGGGACCCAGGCCCAAACCCAGAGTCACTAGAAGAGTGGACACACATTCCCAAGAAGTTCCATCTCCATCCACAAGACTGCTGTTCATCCCTCATACCTGTTTGGCCCTCCCTGCCTTGGGGACATGCCCTTCCCTCCCCTCCACTTTGGCCAGCCCTTACACCACAGCTCCTGATTCCCTTACACCACAGCTCCTGATTCGCATCACCCTCAGCTCCTGATTCCCACGGCTAACTGCCCCTTGGGTCCCTACCCGGAAGTCTCCAGACAGCTTAGACTTCATTGGCTCACCCCTCTGGCCACTTCCCGTATCACTCAGTGGTAACTCCATCCCTCTAGGTGCTCACAGCTGAAACCAAGGGGGCCCCCATAATCTTCATCTGGGGTTCACAATCTGGCCACCCCTCACTCTTCCACTGCCGCCATCCTTGTTCTTCATATCATAGCTCTAGCCCCTCCACTGAACTGGCTTCCCCCCAACCACGTCCTCCCCTCCATGCTCTGTCTGCCCCACACAGTTAAAGGGATCTTGCTAAAGCTTTAGTCACCACTCCAGGTCAATACACCAAAGAATTGAAAACAGTTACTTAAAACAAGTACATGTACAAGAATGTTCATACTCAAGGGGCACGTGGGTGGCTCAGACAGTTGGGCACCTGACTCTTGATTTCTGCTCAGGTCATGATCTTGGGATCGGGTAGTCAAGCCCCACATGAGGCTCCCTGCTCAGTGGGGAATCTGCTTCTCTCTCTCTCCTTCTGCCCCTCCCTTGCCAGGAGGGGCCAGGTCTCCTTGTGAGGACAGTGGGCTGGACACACACTGTGCCCTAGATCAGTGGACCCAAACACTCCTTGGGGCATCAGCTTTGTTTTTGACTTTTATTTTTTTAGAGAAAGAGAGCGCGCGCCCATGTGGGGTTGGGGGAGGGGCAGAAGGAGAGGGAAAGAGAGTCTTTTTTTTTTTTTTTAAAGACTTTATTCATTTATTTAACGGAGAGAGACACAGAGAGAGAGGGAACACAAGCAGGGGGAGTGGGAGAGGGAGAAGCAGGCTTCCCGCCGAGCAGGGAGCCCGATGCGGGGCTCGATCCCAGGACCCTGGGATCATGACCTGAACCGAAGGCAGACACCCAGTGACTGAGCCACCCAGGCGCCCCAGGGAAAGAGAGTCTTAAGCAGACTCTGTGCTGAGCAGAGCCCTATTAATTTTAAAGCCCGTACATTTTATTTATTTATTTTAAGATTTTTTATTTATTTATTTGACAGAGAGAGACACCGCGAGAGAGGAAACACAAGCAGGGGGAGTGGGAGAGGGAGAAGCAGGCTTCCTGCCAAGCAGGGAGCCCAATGCGGGGCTTTATCCCAGGACCCTGGGACCATGACCTGAGCTGCTTAACGACTGAGCCACCCAGGCGCCCCACCATACATTAATTTTAAAGCAAGCTTCACATCATATAATAAACAAACATTGTTTCAGGTCACCTTAAAATAGATAACTTCTAAATTAACAGATGTTCATCCACATAATCCTGTTTACCACCTGGAACCACACCTAGGAAGTCCCACCAACCCATGCCCATCACCAACTCCAATTCCCCTCAAGTGGGCACCATCTGTTGGGGAATCGAGGGCTTTTTCTGGGGTCTGCACAGGCCACAGCCTCCTCCCACAATGGCAGATGCCTATGGGTAGACCCCTCTCCTAATGGGCCATGGGTGCTCAAGGAGGCAGTTCATTTTCACAGGAGCCTTGTGTTTTCCATGGTCTCGGCGATACCTAACACCATCTGAACAAGTGTCTGGCCATGTGTATGTGCTCCATCCCGCTTCCCACTCTGTGAAGGCCCCACCCACCCTGTCCTGCCCCTGCAGTAGTTTGCCAGGTCTGCCTATCCTCTTCCCCAGCACTAAACACACCCTGGAGATCTCCCCTCCTACCACATCTGCTATCCCTTCAAATCCGCCCTCTCAAGCTATGATCAGAACTCCCCCCACCCTTCCCAGAAGGTCTCCCCACCCCATTCCCTTCCCAGAAGTTTCTACCTAGCCCACCCTTCCCAGAGGTGCCCCCCCACACTCTTCCTTAGAAGTTCCTCCCTATGGGCCTCCTGCCATCCAACCTCCCACAGCGAGACCCGGCCCATGGCTCCAACCCATGAGGCTCTGCTTGGCCTTGCTTGGATAGGTGGCGTGTCAGGAAATACAGGAGACACTAACTCAGCCGGGGTCCCACTACAGGGCAGCCAGGAACCATGTCCATGTCTCCTCAGAGCACCTTCACCAGGGATAAGCACAGTCTAGAGAAAAGAGCCAAAGAGGGAAGAGGGAGATGACCATGAAATGCCTCTTGTTACCAACACTGTTTATCATCATGACTCATTTGCTGAAAGAGAAAAACTCATCTTGAACCATTAAACCTGAAAGCATAGGCCCAAACAGGCAAGGGGTGGGGGTGGGGCACTTAACATGAACCGTCAGGGAAAGATGGAACAAGAAGACCCTGTGGACTTAGTCGTCTTGAAGAAACTTCACCATCTGAGCCGTCACTATAGCATCTGATTGTATTTCGAAAACTCACTTGCTTATGTGCCAGGCATGATTTATTCCCTAGGCCAAGAGCTGTTATTCATGGGATTCATGGTCCACCCGCAAGGGTGTCCACCACCCACTACAGGGATTCCGGCAACAAGCCACTCTAAAAGAACATGACAAAAGCATGGTGCCCTCTACCACCTTTCACTGCTCTTCCTAAACAGCGGGGGTTTTTTGTGGGGAGAGGGAAGGTAGAACTGGGGAGAGTTCTGACACTTGACTGGTGCTCCAGTCTGAATTCTTGTGTCCCCACCAGATTCATGTGGAAATCTAATCCCCAGTGTGGTGGTATTTGGTGATGGGCCTTTGGGAGGTGAATAGATTATGAGGGCAGAGCTCTCATGAATGAAAGTAGTGCTCTTTTAAAAGAGGCCTGAGAAAGTTCCTTTGCCCCTTGTACCACATAGGAACCCAGTGAAAAAATGGCCATCTATGAACCAGGAAGCAGGCTCTCACCAGATGCGGAATCTGCCAGTGCCTTGATCTTGGACTTCACAGCCTCCAGAACTGTGAGAAATAAATGTCTATGGTTTATAAGCCATTGAGTCAGCTGCATTCTGTTACAGCAGCCCAAACAGACTAAGACAACTAGCCAAGCATGTTTTGAAATAAAAGTAAGGAGAAAATTCCTTATCGGATATTAAAACTTATTACTAAGCTATGCTAATTAGAGTGGTATGGAACAAGAAAAAGCAGAAAGATCAACTGAATGAAATAAGAATAAAGTATGTGTGTGATCAGGGTGGGAGAGAGAAAAAAATGTCTATGATCTGGGGTGCCTGGTTGGTTCAGTGAGTGGAGCATGCAATTTGATCTCAGGGTCATGAGTTTGAGTGCCATGTTGGGTATAGAGTTTACCTAAAAAAAAGAAAAAATATGTGTCTGATCTATCAAATTAATAATAATTATTTACTTTTTGTATTCGCCCCCCCCAGGGTAGAAACTCAATGAATTATGTTTTAGTCCTTGCAAATGTAACAGCAAAAACTGTGAATGCCCCAAGCTGGCTGGGCTTGAAGAAGCAGGGATTTGTATAAGGTGCTGGTGAACCTGTAAATCTCCAGATCCACAGTGAGATCTTTTAATCTCTGCCCTTGATATTGGCAATGATGGGGTTGGCTAAATAATTCGTGGCTAAAGCACCTCTCTCAGCCAGGGTTTCTTTCACCATGAAGTGGGAACAAGACTACAATCCACCTTGTGAGATGTGATGAGGAGACAGACTGTCAAGTGAGAAGTACCGGCCTTGGTCTGGCCCCAAGGGACCCCATGAGGGTTGTCAGGTACCATTTTATTCCTGTTGTTGACGATGATCCCATTCAATGACACTTTGAGGTGGGATGGACATGCAGATGAAGAAATAGGCTCTTACTGACCGCTAGAGCCACGATGCCAATCTCAGAGACAACAGGTAACCCGTGTGGGGTCCTTTCCTGCACTTTTTTGGTTTAATCTCCACAAACATCTTTCAAGGTGGGCGCAATAATCAGTGCCACTTTACAATGAAGGAAACCAATCCACAGGAGACGGGTGGTTCAAGGGACCTGCCCCAGGCCACACAGCCTGTCAGTGGCCACCTCTCACTCTACAGTCCAAGCTCTGGGATCCAAAGACCCAGGTTCTAGTCAACCACATGTCCCTGCACCCCACCCCATGCATCCTCAGCATGTGGTATTTTGTTGATTGAGAGGAGTTCTTCAGTCCACATCCCAGATGCTAGCTTTGTCTGCTAGGAAATGCAATGACACACTACTCGGGGCCGCTTGAACTGGGTACACAGGAATGCAATACTCCTCCTCAGGGGAATGACCACCACTTAATACCCACTCACAGCATCACACATACAAGAGAAGTATAGAGGCTTAGGCTGCCACCAGGCAATGAGCAGCTTGGCACAGAAGCCCAGGGAAGGCTGGAGAGCAGGGTCCAGAAGGTCTAAATGGATGTGACGAGACATGGGAGGAGCACTTGGTCCCAGTGGGAGTGGCCAGCTTCATACTCTGCTGCTTCATCCATCCACTCCAACCTTCTATCTAGGCTGTCTCTGGTACCAGAGGTTACAACAGCCTTAAGATAAAAAGGACCTACTGTGTGTAGGGCGGGAGAATGGGCCTTGTACCAGTTGTCAGACGATATGGAATCTACTGTGTGCACCAGGGGAAGGTCGGCCTGGGCGAAAGCAGGGGTGGCCAGCCTGGGTCTCTGCTGCTATGCTCACACAGATCGGCTCCTTTGCTGGCCAGAGTCTCTCCTGAAAGGTACAAGTGAGGTGCAAGCGAGTGAAAGAAACTAAGAACCTGCTCTGTTCGGGGGTGCAGACTGGACCACGGTGGGCACAGATCTGAGTGCACATGGGTGCCACAAAGGGGCTGCGGTTCCTCGGGGCACACATGGGGTTCCTTAGGCCCCACAGGGCAGAGAAACAGTGACAACAGGAACGACCAGTTCCTGGAAGATAATCACATGCATGGCCCGCTGTGGGAAAAGATTGCCAAATTGGAATCGGCACCGCAATGCCCAGAGACTCCATGGCTCACGCAGCCTCGGGGGCACCACCTGCTGCAGCTCGCGTCAGGCCCACAGCACACCGGGCAGCACTTACGGGCCGCGTCCCACCTGGACTTCTCTCCTCTGAGGCCTCGGCCGCCTGGGGCTTCCCTCACAGCTCCCTCAGGGCCCAGTCGGCTCTTCTGGAACCTGGGCCAGAGGACTCCAGAGCAGGCTGGTATTGCAGCCACACTATTCCTACCTCAAGGGTCTTGGGAAAGGCCCAGAGACAGGAGCAACAACAGCACCCTCCTCACAGGGGTCACGAGAGAGAAATGAGTGAACACGTGTGGAAAGCTGACAGAGTATCTAATCTACAACACGGTAGGCCATAATAATTCACTTATCGGGGCCCCCAGATCCCTTGGGCAGGGTGCCTCCCTGCTTGTGAGGCACTGGACTGCCCCAGTCCATGGATTGTTTTCAAACTCGTGACTCAATTTTCCAGTTTTGTCATTGCAGAGCCCCATGTAAGTAACCCTTCATCTGGTCATCTGACTGTCCTAGTTGTTCCCTGGTAGGAGGGGATCTGGTCTGAGCGCTTGGGCTAATCCTTCTCCCTATCCCATGCGCAGCCGGCTGGCTCCCCCCTCCCCCACCTGCTTGTTCTTCCTCCTATTCCTGGCTAAATCCCCCACATTCAGTCTCTTTTTCATAGAAATCAAGAGAAAAATATTCAAGGCAGACATACTATTACAGATACGGTATAATAACAAGTATCTATTTGGTCTCCGTCCCTGATTTCTGGCACAGCGCTCCTAAAACTCTCGGGATTTCCTGAGTCGTGGGAGTGTCTTCCGCTATTGATTAAAAGCCCCTTGCAGGCATCTGCGCTCCCCCAGCGCGACTTTCCGGCCGAGGCGCACGCGCTCCGAGGGGTGGCGGGGCCGCGGGATCGCAGGGACGCTGAGCGCGCGCTCCTGGCGCGGGGGCTGGGAAGCGGGAGGCTCCGGGTTCGGCTCACTCCCGGGACGCCGTCTAGACAGCCCGGCCCGGGGCTAGACCTCCACGGCCCCGCTCGAGGTTAGAACTCGGGAAGCCTCAGGGTCCCCACTGCTGTGGTCGGGGTGCTTTGCAGCGCCGTGTGCGCGTGGCCCAAAGAGGCGGGAGAGTGGAGGAGTCCCGGCCCAAAGTGGGAGGAGGACCAACCCCCGTGGGAGAGAGTAGAAAGCTGGATGAGAAAACTCGGCTCCCTTTCTTGGGTTCTTTTCGGGGATCGCTAAGGCTGGTGTGGAACCCAGGATTCAAATCAACCTCGCCTACGCCCACGTCCCCATTGCTGATGTTCAGGAGAGGGAGATCGAGGTCTCCGCGGGCCTGCGCCTCAGCGCCCGTCGCGAGTTCCGTCTGCCAGGGACCTCTAGGAGCCTTCGGCGCCCGGGGGCTGCGACCCCGAGCCCCGCCGGGGTTGAGGAAAGGCCTCTTCGAGGCGGTCGTCTCCCAAATCAGAGGTCCTGGAAGCACCGCGTGCAACTTCTCTAAGCTGTGAGGGGTCAACTTTGAATCAACTCCCGTACTTCAGCGGGGTAGCTAGATTTGTTTAGCACCTGGTAAGGAAGGGAGGGTTTGCCAAGAGCTTCCACTACCATGGTGAGGTTTAATCCTTCCAACGGCGCTTGGATCCCGTTGGGCATCTTCCCCCTCTCCTTCCCCTATTTTGAAGCTATACGTGGCTGAGCCTAGAACTCGAAACCAGCTCATCTTACACAATTCCATGAAAAGTTTTGGAATAGCGTGGTCTCTAGTTGAACTTTAGAGAAATTTCCTTCAACTGTAAAATGGGGATAACGATGCATGAGGATGTTGTGATGATTAAATTAAATGGGATAACACAGGGGCACTTGGGTGGCTCAGTGGCTTGAGCATCCAACTATCGATTTTCCCTCAGGTCATGATCTCAGGCTCCTGGGATCGGCACTGTGTCTGGCTCCATACTCAGCGTGGTGTCTGCTTGGGACTCTCTCTCTGCCCCTCCACCCTGTTCGCTCGCACTCTCTCTCTCTCTCAAATAATAAAACTTAAAAAAAATATATTAAATGAGATAAAGCATGTTAAACACCTAATCCTAATACTTGGTATGGTGTTAATGAACATGCAGTGTTTATTGTTAAATTACAACACTGTGGGGTGTTTTGGCTCTCTGGTGTACAGGGAGACCAAACGGATCAGGCTAGGGATGAAAATTAGCTAGCAGTATGATTTCATTCCTTCACTCATTTAAATAACCCTCGAAAAAATTAAAAGGTGAATAAATACACACTAAGCAAATTTCAGTTACTGTTTATGAGCCAACCTTTTATTGTTGATTGTAATTAAAACGATAAGGTGAGGCCTCTTTGATGGTTCTTCAGGCTCCTGAAGTCTTCCCTTTTTTTTTTTTTAAGATTTTATTTATTTATTTGAGAGACAGAACACAAGCAGGGGGAGAGGCAGGCAGAGGGAGAAGCAGGCTCCCTGCCGAGCAAGGAGCCCGACACGGGACTGGATCCCAGGACCCCGGAATCATGACCCAAGCCGAAGGCAGCTGCTCAACCGACCGAGCCACCCAGGCGTCCCTGAAGTCTTCCCTTTTAATGCATGTTTTGTTAAGAGTTGAGAATCCTGGGTGCCTGGGATTCGGCTCAGGTCATGATCCAGGGGTCCTGGGATCAAGTCCCGCATCGGGCTCCCTGCTTGGCGGGGAATCTGCTTCCCCTTCTGACCCTCCCTCCTCTCATGCTCTCTTTCTCTCTCATTCTCACTCTCTCAAATAAATAAATAAAATCTTAAAAAAAAAAAAGAATAAAGAGTTGAGAATCCTAAATTCCAGAGATGGGTTGTTGGAACTGCATTGGAAATACCTGATAAGGATGCCTGGGTGGCTCAGTTGGTTAAGCTGCTGCCTTGGGCTCAGGTCATGATACCAGGGTCCTGGGATCCAGTCCCGCATTGGGCTCCTTGCTCAGAGGGGAGCCAGTTTCTCCCTCTGCCTGCCACTCCTTCTGCTTGTGCTCTCTCTCTCTCTTTCTCTGCCTGACAAATACATACATACATACATACAATCTTAAAAAATAAAAATATAAAAGCCCCTTTCAGAGGTGCCTGGATAGCTCAGCCAGTTAAGCAGCCAAATCTTGATCTCAGCTCAGGTTTTGATGTCAGGGTTGTGAATTCAAGCCCCACATTGGGCTCTGCACTGAGCATGGAGCCTACTTAACAATTAAATAAATAAATAATAAAAATAAAAGCCCTTCCAAAAAGGAAAACCCCAAAAAGCAAAAGCAAAAAAGGAAACCAAAAAAGATATCAACCTTTGGACTATTTAAAAAAAAGGGGGGGGGGTGCACCTGGGTGGCTCAGTCTGTTAAGCGTCTGCCTTCAGCTCAGGTCATGATCTCTGGGTCCTGGGATTGAGGCCCCACATCAAGCTTCCTGCTCAACAGGGAGCCCGCTTCTCTCTCTCTCTCTCTCTCTCTGCCCTTCCCCACTACTCATTCTGTCTCTCTCTCAAATAAATAAATAAAATCTTTTTTTAAAGATAAAAAAAAATCTTTTTTTAAAGATTTTATTTATTTATTTGAGAGAGAGAGAATGAGAGACAGAGAGCACGAGAGGGAAGAGGGTTAGAGGGAGAAGCAGACCCCCCGCTGAGCAGGGAGCCTGATGCGGGACTCGATCCCGGGACTCCAGGATCATGACCTGAGCCGAAGGCAGTCGCTTAACCAACTGAGCCACCCAGGCGCCCAAATAAATAAAATCTTAAAAAGGGGGGGGGCACCTGGGTGGCTCAGTGGTTAAGTGTCTGCCTTCGGCTCAGGTCATGATCCCAGGGTCCTGGCATCCAGCCCTGCATCGGACTCCCTGCTCAGCGGGAAGCCTGCTTCTCCCTCTCCCACTCCCCCTGCCTGTGTTCCCTCTCTTGCTGTGTGTCTCTCTGTCAAATGGATAAATAAAATCTTTAAAAAAAGAAAAAAAAGCTCATGGTTGTTTGGAGTATCAACATTCAGCTCCTGGCCCAGACAGCCTTGCATTAATGTTGGGCACCTCTGTGACTTGTGGAAAACCCCACACCTGTCTTGGGCCACACCCCTAACAGTGTTACAGCCCTCCAGACCTGGGAGTCAGAAAGTGCCTCTAGCCACCAGCATCCTCTCACACTCCATCCTAGCTCAGAGGGATCCATTCTTGACTGCTGCGGGAACCAGAACCTCACTTGCCCTTTCAACCAAACCAGAATTTATGTTAATGAGGTGACTTGGGTCAGAAAGGGGCCTTCAAGATAGGGGATGGTTGCCAGAGGAATCAAGCCTGTGACCACAGGGTTACCCCCAAGTTTTACTTACAACCTTTGGGGAAGGGAGAGGGGGCTGGATTGGCTTTAATCTCAAATGCTCAATGATTTCATCAATAATTGAAACTCCATAAAATCTCTCATAGTTCCTGGTAATGAACACATCAAGGTGCTGGGGTTGTGGTGTGCACTGAGAAGGAAGCCCTGCCCACATCCCCACCCTCATACCTTGCCCTCTGCATCCCTTCCCTTGGGCTGTTTCTAAGTTGCATTCTTTACAATAAACAGGGAATAGTAAATAAAACACTTTGCTGAGTTCGGTGATTTGTTCTAATGAATTACCAAACCTAGGGCGGGACCGTGGGGATGTGAGAACCATAGGTTAGTAGTGTGCTAGGCAGAAATGTGAGTAGATTGGGCACCCCACTTGTGGCAGGCATGTGAAGTGGGGCTATTCTTGTGGGACTGAACCCTAAATCTGTGGGATCTGTGTTGACTCTGGGCAGTTTGTGTCACAACTGAATCGAACTGTTGTACAGCCAGTTGGTGACAGAGAATTGGGGAATCCGTATTGAGACGGGGGAAAAAAAACTCTCAATAGAACAAATACCTATGCACAGCCACCAGGAAATACCTAAATATACTTCATAGTAAAATATTTAATAGAGGGCTGTATACACAAGAGGAAGCAAAGACCTAGCCAACAATTAGAAGACTCTACAGAGCCAAATGTGAAGTTCTACAATTGTCAGGATCAAATCTTTAACTTAGTTTCTAACAGTTACTTTTCAAACAACTTTTTTTAAAAAAAATTGATTTCTGAATTTTCAGAGTTAAGAAAATGAATACTAACAATACAATATATTATTTTTAAGTATTTCAAAGTAGATCACAAAGTATGACAAATTTCCCTTCTTTAATAACAACTCTATGTTCTTTACAAATGTCTTATGCCCACAACAATTTAAGGCCATCCAGACCTATGAACAAAGACACCCAGTCTGTCAGGATAAGCCCTGGAATATCTAGAACATGAGGCAACCTTCTAATAGGAGCACCCACCTGGAACACTTGGCAACTCCAAGCCCGGCCTGGGCAGGCTAGACACCTGAGGTATGGCCAGCAGTACCAGCTTCCTCATCCCCGCCCACTCCACAAGCCAGCTGCCTTGAGAGATGAAAGGTAGGGCAGGAGCAAGTGAGGTTTTGCCTTCGGCTCAGATCATGATCCCAGGGTCCTGAGATTGAGCCCCGCATTGGGCTCTCTGCTCCACAGGAAGCCTGCTTCTCCCTCTCCCACTCCCTCTGCTTGTGTTCCCTCTTTCACTTTGTCTCTCTCTGTCAAATAAATAAATAAAATCTTTAAAAAAAAAAACACTTTTTTTTTAAAGCACTCATAATTGGAGTATTTTTATTTTATGTACAATGAGTTGGCATTAAAGTAGGTATCTTGGATATCTGCAGTTAAGGTAGGTTATCTTAGATGACCAATTCAAGGAAGTTCACTTAATCCAATTTAATGAAGCCTATATCCTTTGCATACTGATGGAAGTCAAGAATGGAACCCTCTGAGCTAGGATGGAGTGTGAGAGGATGCTGGTGGCTAGAGGCACTTTCTGACTCCCAGGTCTGGAGGGCTGTAACACTGTTAGGGGTGTGGCCCAAGACAGGTGTGGGGTTTTCCACAAGTCACAGAGGTGCCCAACATTAATGCAAGGCAGCCTGGGCCGGGAGCTGAATGTTGATACTCCCCAAAACCCCACACTGTGCATTCTGAGTCCAGTACTTTAGATATGAAAAAACTAAAATCACAGACAGGGGACCTCGGGGCCCAAGATCACACAGGTTAGTCAGAGGAACCCAGCTGCAAACTCAGGTCAGCCTGACCTACCTTGGGCCTAAGCTCTGACTCCTCTTCCTCCATGTTGCATTTTTTTT
>NW_023270472.1:0-10947 GCF_011800145.1 Mirounga leonina
TGTGTGGTGTAAGGAAATGGTCCAGTTTCATTCTTCTGCATGTGGCTATTCAATTTTCCCAACACCATTTGTTGAAGAGACTGTCTTTGTTCCATTGGACATTCTTTCCTGCTTTGTCAAAGATGAGTTGACCATAGAGTTGAGGGTCCATTTCTGGGCTCTCCATTCTGTTTCATTGATCTATGTGTCTGTTTTTGTGCCAGTACCATGCTGTCTTGATGATGACAGCTTTGTAATAGAGCTGGAAGTCCGGAATTGTGATGCCGCCGGCTTTGCTTTTCTTTTTCAACATTCCTCTGGCTATGCGGGGTCTTTTCTGGTTCCATACAAATTTTAGGATTATGTGTTCCATTTCTTTGAAAAAAGTGGATGGCATTTTGATGGGGATTGCATTGAATGTGTAGATTGCTCTAGGTAGCATTGACATCTTCACCATATTTGTTCTTCCAATCCATGAGCATGGAACGTTTTTCCATTCCTTTGTGTCTTCCTCAATTTCTTTCGTGAGTATTTTATAGTTTTCTGAGTACAGATCCTTTGTCTCTTTGGTTAGATTTATTCCTAGGTATCTTATGGTTTTGGGTGCAATTGTAAATGGGATCGACTCCTTAATTTCTCTTTCTTCTGTCTTGTTGTTGGTGTATAGGAATGCCACTGACTTCTGTGCATTGATTTTATATCCTGCCACTTTACTGAATTCCTGTATGAGTTCTAGCAGTTTTGGGGTGGAGCCTTTTGGGTTTTCCACATAAAGTATCATATCATCTGCAAAGAGTGAGAGTTTGACTTCTTCTTTGCCAAGTTGGATGCCTTTGATTTCTTTTTGTTGTCTGATTGCTGTGGCTAGGACTTCCAATACTATGTTGAATAGCAGTGGTGATAGTGGACATCCCTGCCGCATTCCTGACCTTAGGGGGAAAGCTCTCAGTTTTTCCCCATTGAGAATGATATTCGCTGTAGGTTTTTCATAGATGGCTTTTATGATATGGAGGTATGTACCCTCTATCCCTATACTCTGAAGAGTTTTGATCAAGAAAGGATGCTGTACTTTTTCAAAAGCTTTTTCTGCATCTATTGAGAGGATCATATGATTCTTCCTCTTTCTTTTGTTAATGTATTGTATCACGTTGATTGATTTGTGGATGTTGAACCAACCTTACAGCCCAGGGATAAATCCCACTTGGTCGTGGTGAATAATCCTTTTAATGTACTGTTGGATCCTATTGGCTAGTATTTTGGTGAGAATTTTTGCATCCATGTTCATCAGGGATATTGGTCTGTAATTCTCCTTTTTGATGGGGTCTTTGTCTGGTTTTGGGATCAAGGGAATGCTGGCCTCATAAAATGAGTTTGGAAGTTTTCCTTCCACTTCTATTTTTTGGAACAGTTTCAGAAGAATAGGTATTAATTCTTCTTGAAATGTTTGGTAGAATTCCCCTGGGAAGCCATCTGGCCGTGGGCTTTTGTTTGTTGGGAGATTTTTGATGACTGCTTCAATTTCCTTAGTGGTTATAGGTCTGTTCAGGTTTTCTATTTCTTCCTGGTTCAGTTTTGGTAGTTGATACATCTCTAGGAATGCATCCATTTCTTCCAGGTTATCTAATTTGCTGGCATAGAGTTGCTCATAATATGTTCTTATAATTGTTTGTATTTCTTTGGTGTTGGTTGTGATCTCTCCTCTTTCATTCATGATTTTGTTGATTTGGGTCATTTCTCTTCTCTTTTTGATAAGTCTGGCCAGGGGTTTATCAATCTTGTTAATTCTTTCAAAGAACCAGCTCCTAGTTTCGTTGATCTGTTCTACTGTTCTTTTAGTTTCTACTTCATTGATTTCTGCTCTGATCTTTATTATTTCTCTTCTCCTGCTGGGTTTAGGCTTTATTTGCTGTTCTTTCTCCAGCTCCTTTAGGTGTAGGGTTAGGTTGTGTACTTGAGACCTTTCTTATTTCTTGAGAAAGGCTTGTATTGCTATATACTTTCCTCTTAGGACTGCCTTTGCTGCATCCCAAAGATTTTTGAATAGTTGTGTTTTCATTTTCATTGGTTTCCATGTATTTTTTAAATTCTTCTTTAATTTCCTGGTTGACCCATTCATTCTTCAGTAGGATGCTCTTTAGCCTCCATGTATTTGAGTTTTTTCTGACTTTCCTCTTGTGATTGAGTTCTAGTTTCAAAGCATTGTGGTCTGAAAATAGGCAGGGAATGATCCCAATCTTTTGGTCAGTTGAGACCTGATTTATGACCTAGGATGTGATCTATTCTGGAGAATGTTCCATGGGGACTAGAGAAGAATGTGTATTCCATTGCTTTGGGGTGGAATGTTCTGAATATGTCTGTGTAGTCCATTTGGTCCAGTGTGTCATTTAAAGTCTTTATTTCCTTGTTGATCTTTTGCTTAGACGATCTGTCCATTTCAGTGAGGGGGGTGTTAAAGTCCCCCACTATTATTGTATTGTTGTCGATGTGTTTCCTTGCTTTTGTTATTAATTGCCTTATATAATTGGCTGCTCCCATGTTAGGGGCATAGATATTTACAATTGTTAGATCTTCTTGTTGGATAGATCCTTTAAGTAGGATATAATGTCCTTCCTCATCTCTTATTACAGTCTTTGGTTTAAAATCTAATTTCTCTGATATAAGGATTGCCACCCCAGCTTTCTTTTGATGTCCATTAGCATGGTAAATAGTTTTCCACCCCCTCACTTTCAATCTGGGGATGACTTTGGGTCTAAAATGAGTCTCTTGCAGACAGCATATCGATGGGTCTTGTTTTTTAATCCAGTCTGATAGCCTGTGTCTTTTGATTGGGGCATTTAGCCCATTTACATTCAGGGTAACTATTGAAAGATAGGAATTTAGTGCCATTGTATTGCCTGTAAGGTGACTGTTACCATATATTGTCTGTGTTCCTTTCTGGTCTATGTTGCTTTTAGGCTCTCTCTTTGCTTAGAGGACCCCTTTCAAGATTTCCTGTAGGGCTGGTTTTGTGTTTGCAAATTCCTTTAGTTTTTGTTTGTCCTGGAAGCTTTTTCTCTCTCCTTCAATGTTCAATGACAGCCTAGCTGGATAGAGTATTCTTGGCTGCATATTTTTCTCATTTAGTGCTCTGAGTATATCCTGCCAGTCCTTTCTGGCCTGCCAGGTCTCTGTGGATAGGTCTGTTGCCAATCTAATGTTTCTACCCTTGTAGGTTACATATCTCTTCTCCCGAGCTGCTTTCAGGATTTTCTCTTTGTCTATGAGACTCGTAAGTTTTACTATTAGATGTCGGGTGTTGACCTATTTTTATTGATTTTGAGAGGGGTTCTCTGTGCTTCCTGGATTTTGATGCCTGTTTCCTTCCCCAAATTAGGGAAGTTCTGTGCTATAATTTGCTCCATTATACCTTCTGCCCCTCTCTCTCTTCTTCTTCTGGGATCCCAATTATTCTAATGTTGTTTCGTCTTATGGTATCGCTTATCTCGAATTCTGCCCTCGTGATCCAGTAGTTGTTTATCTCTCTTTTTCTCAACTTCTTTATTTTCCATCATTTCATCTTCTATATTACTGATTCTCTCTTCTGCCTCATTTATTCTAGCAGTTAGCCCCCCCATTTTTGATTGCACCTCATTAATAGCCTTTTTGATTTCTACTTGGTTGGATTTTAGTTTTTACATCTCCAGAAAGGGTTTCTCTAATAACTTCCATATTTTTTTCAAGCCCAGCTAGTATCTTTAAAGTGATGATTCTGAACTCTAGATCTGACATCGTACTAATGTCCATATTCAGTAGGTCCCTGGCAGTCGGTACTACCTCTTGTTCTTTTTGTTGCGGTGATTTTTTCCGTCTTGTCATTTTGTGTAGAGGAGAATTGATTAATGAGAGAACAAAATGCTAGCAGAGTAACAACGTCCCCAGAAAATATACTCTAAACAAATCAGAAAAGACCTGAAGCAGTGGAACAAGAAATGGAAAGAGAGAAAAAAGAAAAAGAAAAAAAAAAAGATAAAGATAAAAACAAAAACAAACAAAACAACAACAACAAAAAAAAAAACAGAATGTGATCAAATATGATCAGGCTGGCATATAGATCAGTGCCACACACTAGATTTGGGGTGTATTTTAGTCTTTTAGAAGAAAGTGCCTCCCAAAATTTTAAAGAAAGAAAAACTTATATATGTACAAAAATAAGGGTTGATATGATGAAATGATGGAGTATGAGTGTAAAGATGGAAATTTTAAAAATTTTATAAAAGGAATTGATAAGAAGTTGTTTGAAAAAGGAAAGAAGAGGATTTTAAAAAAAGAAAAAAGAAAAAAAAAGGGAGAGAATGTGATCAGGCAGGGGAATAGAAAACACCATATACTAGAGATTTAGGGTATATTTTAATCTGTTAGAAGAAACTATCTCAAAATTTTAAAGAGAGAACAACTTATATATATATGCCAAAAATATGGGTAACTACTATGAAGGGATAGAATATGACTCTAAAAATGAAAAATAAAAATTTTTTTTTTAAAAAGGGATTGATAAGATGTTGGTTGAAAAAGGGAAAAAGAAAAATTCAAAAAAAAGAAAAAAAGACAGTTAAAAAAATTAACTTTGAAAGACTAAAGAATCATGGTAAAAAAGCCATGATTTCTATTTGCAATATTTCCCTAGCGCTGGAGTTCTGCCATTCTCATTGATCGGTAAACTTGGTCTTGGCTGGCTGTTCTCGCTGATCTTCTGGGGGAGGGGCCTGTTGCCGTGGTTTTCAAATGTCTCCGCTGGAGGCGGAATTGCCCCGCCCTTGCCCCCTCCCGGCTAAGTAATCTGCTCGGGTTTGCTCTCCGGGCTTTTGTTCCCTGCGAGCTTTCCGTACAGCTTTGGAGGCGGAGAGTGAAAATGGCGGCCTCCCATTCTCCGCTCCGGAGGAGCCGAGAACTCGGGGCCCCGCTCCTCAGTGAGCCCCCAGAGAAAAGCCGTCAGTCAGTCCCGTCTCCCCGGTCTCCGGCCGCACTCCGTGCTCACCCCCCCTGTGACCGCGCGTTTCTGTCTCTGGCACCCGACCCCGGGTGGAGTCTCCAAACCCAGCAGATCCCTGCGGTGCACTCCCGCGTGGCTCCTCCCGGGGGAGGAAGGTGAGTCTCCCCGGATCTGCCGCTTGTTGGGTCCCTGCCGGAGGAGCAGGGGCCCGACTGGGCCGCGGATCACGGTTTATGGCCACCCCGAGCTGAGAGCCCGCGCCTGGGCTCCGCCTCTGCAGCCGGCTTCCCCGCTCCGATACCTGGGAGCTTTGCCACACTCAGGCACCCCCGGTCTTCCTGTGACCCCGAGGGTCCTGAGACCACACTGTCCCGGAGGGTCCCACCCCCCGCTTAGCCACCAGAGTGATGTCCCTCAGCGGAGCCGACTTGTAAAAGTTCCGATTTTGTGCTCCGTGGTTCTATCACTTGCCAGAAGCGGCTGACGGAGGCCCCTCCCCCGCCGTCTATCCTCCCGAATATCACCTCGGATTCACTTCTCCGCACGTCCTACCTTCCAGAAAGTGGTCGCTTTTCTGATGAGAGAGTTGTTGCTCTTCTTTTCTTCAATCTCCTGTTGGGTTTGTAGGTGTTCAGAATGGTTTGATCCCTATCCAGCTGAATTCCTGAGACCAGATGAAACCCAGGTCTCCTACTCCTCCGCCATCTTGCTCCGCCTGTCCCTTCCTTTTTTATTTTTATAAAAATGGAAATTGAGGCTCCCAAAAGTTAAGCAATTTTCCCAGCACTGAAGGTCAACTGGCCATTCTGCTCCTTAAAGGTGGGTCCAGCAAGTGGCTTTCCATCAAAGTGGTTTCTACAGAGATGAGTAAATATCACTTTCCTTCAGAGGAAATGCCATCTGTTAGCATTTTTGAAAGTAGCACTGATATATGATTCATTAGCTTATGTATATTCTAATATGATCTGTGAGTTAAAAATCACTTTTTCAGACCTTTGTGGATCTTATGACTCATTTTGGAATATTCTCCCCTTATTTCCATTTTATTATTTGGCTCCAGAATCAAAATTAGAAGCTGAAGTGAATATTTTATAGCCTACACTGTCTCTTGGTTTCCTTATGCATAATACCAAGTATATGCAATTTAATAAAGGCAAATGAAGAATTTCAAAAAGTAATACTATTCAAAACTGAAGAAGCCTAGAAAAAGTTGAATTTCTAGTTCATAGAGTCTTTATTCATATATAACTTATGTTTTCCCTTAAAGCCAGGAATAGCATTTATATTGCTGACTCTCACCCCATCTAATATAGCAGATTCTCCAATGCCTGGTAAAACAAACCCCATATGTATTTCTGGATATATATAATGATGTTCTACACTTGCTCACAAACAGATACTGTTAGAACATAAGTGGTTACCTTCTTTTTCTTCCTATTCTGCTCCAACCCTCCTCAGTGGTATCCACTTAGGATTCCAATGTTGGTGAAGCCACAGAAAGGTGTCTCTCTCACCTTAGGTACTCTTCTGTGGGATACTGCTACTTCTTGGCTAATTGTTCAGGAATCCTCCCCAAAACTGAACTGAGAAAAGAAGTGCCAGCAATTCTGGAGCCCTCAAATTTTTGAAGCAATGTTATGTTTCAAGCAGAAGTAGGGAGATAACAAGTCTTTGAATTTTATACTACATGCTGTTACGCAGATAATAATAAATATTGCAGCCTTACTATTTATATTAGTGTTTGCTTATAAAGCTCCTTCTCCCTAGGACAAAAGGTGAAAGACATCTTTATGGAGTTTTTCCAAAATGATGGGCAATATGACTTCATTCTTCACTTTGCTAGTAAAATCTTCACTGGTTCCCAATACTTTGGAGGGGGTATTTTAGAGCTTTGATGCAAGAATGAAAAGGAAAAGAATAGGAGTCCTACAATGAGCTGAAGGCATGAATAGGCCCCACCAAGGGAACACAGCTATGCAGATGCTTCATGAGTGTATTCATGGAAAGAAGGGAGTCTTCTTCTGAATATATTATTAAAATGGTTTGAGGAAAATAAGCTATTGCAGTTTCGACCCAATTGTCAAGTGCTTTGAAATCTGTAGATACATCCCTTTGTGTAAAAATACATTAAATGTATCTCTGCCAGTCAGCTTCTTCCCACCCACTGTGTGTTTCTCTACCTTCCACAATGGCTTGGAGAATGTCAACGAAAATTTATTTTAAGCTGTCTGTCAGAGTAATGAAATATTTTTGTTGCTGCTGGCTGTGTCATAACGAACTCCAGTTATAAAAGGTGAGAGGGGGCTGGAAATTTTCTGAGGAATTATAAAATTGAACCATTTGCCTCCATACTTGGCTAATAGAGGGATAGGAAGAGGGATGATGCCAAGGGAAGGAAAAAGTTGAAAAGCCTTGGAATTCTTGAATCAGGAAGAAGGAACATCTCAGAAGTGAGGCAGTGCAGAAAGTCTGAGAGTATCACCAACACGAGAGTTGAGGTAGGACTGTGGATCAGCCAACATCTCAGCAGAAATGGCTGGTAGATTTGACCATGTTGGAAGTATAGTTATGTACTACCATAATAATGCTTAACACACCTCCCCAATACTCAGTCACTTAAGATAATAAACATAAATTTAGCCCATGTATTTGTGGGTTTACAATTTGGGTGGAGCTCACCTGGGTGGTTCTTCTGCTCTCAGCAGGGCTCACTCACATGTGTGGGGGACGGCTGGCTGTTGAACGATTGCGGCTTCACTTGGGGTGACTCAGCTCTGTCCCACCTGCCTGTCACCTTCCAGCAAACCGACCTACATATTCCTGGCAAAGACAGACATGCTGACGTTGTGTCTGCTAGCATCCTGTTGGGCAAAACAAGTCACATGGCTGATCCCATAGTCAAGGAATAGGTCAGGTTTCCCAGAGTGAGAAAATACCACACTGCAAAGTCTCATGGTGAAGGAGGGAAGAATTGGGTCATTGTTGTAATCTGCCATACTAGTCTTTCAACACTTAGTTCAGGTCAGTGTTATCAGACTTCATAAGCAAAACATGGTATGACCAAGACCAGAAACTATTCATGTTCAGAACAAAGCGGAGTGACCACCTATTGAATGAAAAATATTTTTAACCAGTGGTGCACAGGAGAAAAGTAACACCAGTTCTAAGCCCTAATACACCTTCGTCTGTTTCCTCCCGGTACCTTTAAATAGAATATTCCATGTTTGTTAGCATTTGCATAACACTCTGCTATGTGCCATGTACCTCACAACAATATTTAGGAATTATCCTCCCAGCAGCCTAGGGAGAGTGGTGCCCTGCTTCTTTCAGTTTCTTATGGAGGTGATGGAGATGGCAGATGCATCCCAGCAACAGCAAACTGAGTAAACTGAAGTGTGGAAAGTTTCAAAGTTTCAAATGTCCCCTGGGTATTCAGTTGATACAAGCGAATATGTTTCTGGCTTAACCCACTAATGATTGGACTGAAGCAAATAAACCAAACAGATGTTTTTGCAACATGTTTTCACAGCTTCCAAGCATATTAAAGATTTTTAAAAGACCAATTCATTTGCTTCAGATGAGTTGGTATTATGACTAATGACCTGTAAGTTTTATATTGTGGTGAATCACCCTGTGACCTAAAATATCCAGTCCCAATGAACTTGGGGTCGTCATACTGTTTTAAATTGGGTTCCTCCAGCAGCTGATTCTGAGGCAAAGATTCCTGGGAAAGTATTTTATTTGGGAGGTGATCCCAGGAAACCCTGGAAGTGAGACAAGGAAGGGACATTGTCAAGAAAGGGTGCGCTGGTAAGCCGCTACCATTGTGGGCAACCTGGACTTCACCCCATAGAGAACTGGGGGGACCCTCTAGGAAACACGCCTGAGTTACCCTGCCTTCAGGGTAAGGGAGCTGAGGTGTTTGTGCCCTGAATCTTGTCAGTTGCTGGCTGACTCCCACTCTTGGATGAATTAATTTCTTGGCACTTCTGAATGCCATGTGCTTGGGCAGAGCAACTTTCTGTAGCTTCAGAGAAAGCCCCCAGTAAGGAGATTTAGATGTCAGCAAGTAGCAGGAGATAAGTATGCTGAAAGGCTAGGACCCAGGGGATATGAGTAGAGTATGGCAAAGTTTGCTACACACACTTACCGATGCCAGGACAAATTTGCTTCAATGTGGAATAGAGGCATGTTTTCCAAGGCCCCCTTTCTTAAATCAAGTAAAAACAACAAGGATAACAAAAATAATTTAAAGAGAGAGAGAGAGAGAATGAGAATATACTGGTCAATGTCCAAACAGGAGACAAAATCCACCCTGGTTATTGAAACGAGGAAAACCTAATCTGAAGAATTAGGAGCTAGTAGAAGGTAGTCTACTATCAGAAGGGGTCAAAGAGAACTCTAAGTAGTCCCAAAGCACAGATGCAAAAATAATCTGCTATCTGTAGCTGAATGACCATTGAAGGAACTCAGGACGAGGACAGGAGTCTCCCCAGCCCATCCCTGAGGCAGAGAGTCAGGCCAAGGCACCATAGAGCTGGAAGGGGAAAACTACATCTTTCAGCGATATCAACCCTAATGAAGCTTCCCTGAGTGTCGTGTTGATGCAGGGTGGTGGTCAGGACAGAGGCTGGGACCCTGGGGCTGTGTTCCAGTACAAACACACCCCACACTTAAAGCACCCCAGTTGATCTTCCTATGTGGAATCCCCTTCTGTCTTTCTGGGGGCCGTTACTCATCTTTGAGGGTCTGCCCCAGAGGCTCCCCACCTCCACAGTCCCCTCCAAAAGCCCCATGGATACAAATACCTTCCCAGGGCAGGGCTTAGTCCCCACTCTTGTACATTTATTCTTTCTTATTGCCTTGAATGATAATAATGTATAACGTTGTCTCCTGATTATTTACCTCCACTCTGTGAACCTAGAGACCCTCTATTTTTTAACTCTGTAACTGCTTCAATTGCTTAGTCCAGTATGGTAGTTATGTGCCACCTCTGCACACTTGAAATGGGGCTCATCCAAATTCAGATGTCCTGCAAGTGCAAAACATTAACTAGTCTTCAGTAACTCGTAAAAAAAAAAAAAAGAATATAAAATATCCCAGTAATAACTTTTTATGTTGATTATATGTCAAAATAATATTTTGTATATGTGCTGCCAAAGCGAGCACTCAAAATAATATTTTGAATGCAACATGTTAAGTAAAATATCTTATTAAGATTAAGCACCTATTTCTTTTTACTTTTTTAAAATGTGGTTACTAGAAAATTTAAAATTACATGGGTGGCTCATGTTATATTTCTCCTGCCTTAAAACATTCACATGTAAGCAGGTACTCAATAAATGTTTGATGAATAAATAAATGAAATGAGTTTCTTCTCTGGAAATTCTAAAATGTTTGAGTTTCGTGTTCCAGAATGTTTGTATTTTATAAATTTAATATGGCGGTTGATTTTTTTCATTTTTACCCAAATTAAATGTAAGAACAAGGAAGTCATTTAGTATAAACATCACTTCATAAAAGAAAGGAAACATTTTATTATTTTTTTTATTCTTATGTTAATCCCCATACATTACATCATTAGTTTTAGATGAAGTGTTCCATGATTCATTGTTTGTGCATAACACCCAGTGCTCCATGCAGAATGTGCCCTCCTCAATACCCACCACCAGGCTAACCCATCCTCCCACCCCCCTCCCCTCCAGAACCCTGTTTGTTTCTCAGAGTCCATCGTCTCTCATGGTTCGTCTCCCCCTCCGATTTCCCCTGCTTCATTCTTCCCCTCCCGCTACCTTCTTCTTCCTCTTTTTTTTTTCTTAACATATATTGCATTATTTGTTTCAGAGGTACAGATCTGAGATTCAACAGTCTTGCACAATTCACAGCGCTTACCAGAGCACATACCCTCCCCAGTGTCTATCACCCAGTCACCCCATCCCTCCCACCCCACCCCCCACTCCAGCAACCCTCAGTTTGTTTCCTGCGATTAAGAATTCCTC
>NW_023270473.1:0-12359 GCF_011800145.1 Mirounga leonina
TTTTTCCATCTTTTTGTGTCTTCTTCAATTTCTTTCATGAGTGTTCTATAGTTCCTAGAGTATAGACCCTTGACCTCTTTGGTTAGGTTTATTCCGAGGTATCTTATGGGTTTTGGTGCTATTGTAAATGGAATCATTTCTCTAATTTCTCTTTCTACAGTTGCGTTGTTAGTGTATAAGAAAGCAACTGATTTCTGTGCATTGATTTTGTATCCTGCCACATGACTGAATTGCTGGATGAGTTCTAGTAATTTGGGGGTGGAGTCTTTTGGGTTTTCCACATAAAGGATCATGTTGTTTGCGGAAAGAGAGAGTTTGACCAGTTGAAATAGGGTCCCCTACTCCTCCGCCATCTTCCCCCTCCCATCATTAGTTTTTGATGTAGTGTTTCCTTCACAAATTTCAGTGAGGCAAACCTTCTGAAGCTTTATATAGATATATAAATTACCTTTATTTAGATATATAAGAATATTTGTAATATGTTTCTACATTTGAATGGCAACTTTGCTGGATATAAATTATTGATTTTAAAGCTGTATTCCTTTTATGCATTAAAAATATTTCAAATGAAGGGAGGGAAATTAGAGGGGGAGATAACCATGAGAGACTATGGACTCCAGGAAACAAACTGAGGGTTTTAGAGGGAAGGAGGGTGGGAGATAGGTAGCTTGGTGATGGGTATTAAGGAGGGCACGTATTGCATGGAGCACTGGGTGTTATACACAAACAATGAATCATGGAACACTACATCAAAAACTATGGTGATTAACATAACATAATAAAAAAATAAAAATATTTCATTGCTTTTTTACATCCAGTGTAGCTATTAAGAAGTCTGATATGAGTATGATTCCTGCAGGCAAACTTCCCTTTCTCTCAGAATTTTTCTTTGACTTTGAAATTCTTAAAATTTATTAAACCTATGAATGTGTGAGCTTTTCATTTTCTTTCCTCTTTATCACTCTCTAGACCTTTGAATCGGAAGTCATTAATATTTAACTCCGACTAATTTGTCTCCATTTTTTTCTAAATATTTCTTCTCCAATTTTATTTTTTGTTCTTCTGAGATTCATATAATTTTTTTCATTAGTCCTTCTTTTATTTTGCTTAGGGGATAAATTGCATTGTTTGATTATTTTTTATTGTGCTAAAATACACATAAAATTTGCATAAAATTTACCATTTTAACCATTTTAATGTGTACAACTCAGTAGCATTAAGTATATTCACAGTGGTGTGCGACCATCACCTCTATCTAGGCTTCCCCTTTAAGCTCAAGAACAATATCACTTGTATTCAATGTTTACTGGAGGTTCTAGCTAGGGCAGTCAAGCAAAAAATAAAATAAAATAAAAGGCATCTAGATTGGAAAGGAAGGAGCAAAACTGTATTTTCTGATGATTTTGTATATACAGTTGATCCTTGAACAACTCAACTCTGAGCTGCACGGGTCCACTGATATGTGGATTTTTTTTTTCATAAATATAGGACAGTATGTAAATGTATTTTCTCTTCCTTATGATTTTCTTAATATTTTATTCTCTCTAGCTTAGTTTGTTGTAAGAATACAGTATATGTAGTTTAAAATCAGCTTGTCATTACCTAGCTGTCTTCTTTGCAGAAATTGACAAGCTGATTTTAAACTATGCATGGAAATTCAAGGGATCCCAACTAAAAAAAACAATGTCAAAGAAATAGAACAAAGTGTCAGGATCCATATGTCCTGATTTCAAATCTTACTACAAAACTACAGTAATCAAGATATTATGATATAGGCCTGAAGATAGGTATAGACCAATGGAACAGAGCTGAAAATCCAGAAGTAATCCCTCAAATTTATATCCAGCTGAATTTTTATAAGATGCCAAGACAGATCAGTAGGGGAAAGAAATATCTTTTAAATAAATGGCTCTGGGAACACTGAATATCTACATGCAAAAGAATGAAATTGAACCTTTTGGTGTGTGTTAATTACACAAAATTAACTCAAAATAGACTGTTAAGATATTGAAAAAGCAAGCCACATAATGAAAAAGTCCTCAATCCATATATTTAACAAAGGACTCATACCTAGAATATATAAAGAATTTTTACAAATTAATGTTAAAAAGCAGACTACCCAATAAAACAGCAGTAAAGGATTGGGAGCAGGTCCTTTACAAGAGAAAATACCTAAATGATCAGTAAGCATAGGCAAAAGAGATAAACTACATGAGTTATCAGAGAAGGCAAATAAAAACCACAACACATGATTTCTACAAACCCATAAGCATGTGTACATTGGAGAAGATGGACAGTATATGTGTTGTTGAGGAAGTGGACCACACTTTTTCATTTATTACAGGGATGAATGTAATGGTACAAGCACTTTATCTAACTTTCTGATATTATCTATTAATGCTGAAAATATGCATACACTATGACCCATTCTCCAGTATATACACAGTCCCAAACTGGAAACAACCCAAATGTCAATCAAAACTAGAATGAATGAGGGTCACCTGGGTGGCTCAGTCACTTAAGCGTCCAGCTTTTGATTTCAGATCAGGTCATGATCTTGAGTTGTGGGATTGAACCCCACATCGGGCTCTGCACTGAACATGGAGCCTCCTTTAGAGTCTCTCTTCTGAAGATATTTGCAAATGACATATCAGATAAAGGGCTAGTATCCAAAATCTATAAAGAACTTACCAAACTCAACACCCAAAGAACAAATAATCCAATCAAGAAATGGGCAGAAGACATGAACAGACATTTCTGCAAAGAAGACATCCAAATGGCCAACAGACACATGAAAAAGTGTTCCACATCACTTGGCATCAGGGAAATCCAAATCAAAACCTCGATGAGATACCACCTCACACCAGTCAGAATGGCTAAAATTAACAAGTCAGGAAAGGACAGATGTTGGTGAGGGGCAGAGAATGGGGAACCCTCCTACACTGTTGGTGGGAATGCAAGCTGGTGCAGCCACTCTGGAAAACAGTGTGGAGGTTCCTCAAAAAGTCGAAAATAGAGCTACCCCATGACCCAGCAATTGCACTACTGGGTATTTACCCCAAAGATACAAATGTAGTGATCCGAAGGGGCACATGCACCCCAATGTTTATAGCAGCAATGTCCACAATAGCCAAACTATGGAAAGAGCCTAGATGTGTCCATCAACAGATGAATGGATAAAGAAGATGTCACACACACACACACACACACACACACACACACACACTGGAATATTATGCAGCCATCAAAAATGAAATCTTGCCATTTGCAACGATGTGGATAGAACTAAAGGGTATTATGCTAAGCAAAATAAGTCAATCAGAGAAAGACAAGTATCATATGATCTCACTGATATGAGGAATTTGAGAAACAAGACAGAGGATCATAGACGAAGGGAGGGAAAAATGAAACAAGACGAAACCAGAGAGGGAGACAAACCATAATAACAGCCTCTTAATCTCAGGAAACAAACTGAGGGTTGCTGGAGTGGAGGGAGGTGGGAGGAATGAGGTGGCTGGGTGATGGACATTGGGGAGGGTATGTGCTATGGTGAGCGCTGTGAATTGTGTAAGACTGCTGAATCACAGATCTGTACCCCTGAAACAAATAATACATTATATGTTAAAAGAAAAAACACCAAAACAAAAAGATTCTCTCCTTCTCCTTCTGCCCTACCCCGCTCACACATACTCTGTCTCTAAATTAAAAAACAAAACAAAACTAGAATAGATGAATAAATTAAGATGTATAGACACATTTGAAAACTATAAAGCCTTGAGAATGATTTAACCATAAGTATACTGAATAAAAATGGAATACGAAAGAGTATTTATTGTATGCTATATATAAGGATCAAAAATGTCCAGACTGGTCAGTGGTGTGGCAGACCAGGATAGTGGTGATAAAGTAATCTGGTTAAACAGATGGCTTTAAATCTCATGTCTAAGATTAAGTCTTAGGGCAGCTACTTACTTGATTTCTCTGGGCTTGCTAAATATGGAAAATATTAGTATCCTCATAAGAGGCTTGTACTGAGGATTAAATAAAATATGCAGTTAAATGGTTAATTAATACCAGCTGTGATAGACACCATTCAATACATAAAGCAGTTTGGTAACTTCTGAATTCTTCATGTATGAAATAAACAAAATTTGGTGGTATTAAGAAAAGTCATATAAATATGTGTTGATATCAGTACCAGATAAAGAGAGTTATTGAAGAAAAAGAGGGAGATAAGAAAACTTCTTAAAGCTCAGGGAAGTGGGCTCAAAAGTCTCACAGACTTGCAGTGAACATCACAGGACGGCTTGGGATTTCTCTGCAGAAACAGTAATACACAGAATTCAGAGAACAAGTAGGGACAAAAACCAATCAGGTGAAGAAAAACACGAGAAGAAATGTAAAATGAGACAAGGTCAAGAATGGTGTCAGCAGTAAGAGCTGTCCAAGTCACAACTTTTCCCCCCAAGTTTTTTTTTGTGTGTGTGCTTACAGGCATTTAATAAGAGAATAGAATTTCGCTCATATCTTTGCTTTAGTTACAATTGTAGAACAAAAATTTAGTGTAATATCCGTTCACTGTAATAAATGCTAATTGGCAGTTTTTCTCTAAGCAAAGTGTACAATTTCTTTTTTTTAAATTTTATTATGTTATGTTAGTCCCCCCAAGTTTTTATTTAAATTCCAGTTAGTTAACAGACAGTCTAATATTATTTTTAGGTATAGAATTTAGTGATTCCTCACTCACACACAACACCTGGTACTCATCACAACACGTGTACTCCTTAATACCCATCACCCATTTAACCCATCCTCTTGCCCTCCCAAGTCACAACTTTTAAAGGAAACATGTTTATAGCCCAATGAGTGCCCATGACAGCAGGGTTAAATTAATCACACCAAGGGGGAGTCTTTGGCTCTAAAAATTTTCTGAAGAGCATGTTTCATATCCTTATTCCTCAGGCTGTAGATGAAGGGATTCAGCATAGGGGTGACCACCATGTACATCACAGAAGCAATTATATTCTTGTTTTTGGAGTTGCCTGATGAAGGGAAAAAGTAAACACCGGCAATCGTCCCATAGTATAAAAACACCACAAAGAGGTGGGAGCCACATGTAGACAAGGCTTTGGAGATTCTTTTGAAGGAGGGGACCTTCAGAATGATGCCTGCCATGCGGATATATGAGGCCAAGATACCACTCAATGGCAGGATGAAGATGAATCCTCCTTCAGTGAGGATAAGCAGCTCATTGAGGGAGGTGTCTGAGCAGGAGGACTTGAGCACAACAGCAAGATCACAAAAGAAGTGGGGGATGATAGTCCCGGCACAGAAGGACAACTGGTCCACGAGGAGGGTGTGCAACAGAGCTTGGACACAAGAGAAAAACCAGGATCCAGCCACTAGGATAATACAAAGCCTGTCCTTCATGATGGTGGTATAGTGGAGAGGGTGACAGACAGCCAAATACCTGTCATAGGCCATCATTGTGAGAAGAAGATTGTCAAGGCAACCAAAAAATATAAAGAAATACACCTGTGAAATGCACCCCACATAGGGGATGGATTGTTGCTGAGTCTGCATGTTCATCAACGTCTTTGGAACTGTGACAGATGAAAGGGAAATGTCAGAGAAGGCCAAGTGGCTGAGGAAGAAGTACATGGGGATGTGGAGGCAAGAATCTAGCCTGATGAGCAGGATGATGAGCAGGTTCCCCAGCACTGTGGTCAGGTACATGCCCAAGAACAGGGCGAAGAACACACCCTGCTGCTCTGGCCGGATAGGGAGCCCCAGGAGGAGGAACTCAGCCATGCTGCTCTGGTTCTTCAGACTCATGCTGTGCTTTTGCATGCTGGGGATAAAGAAGGGTTGGGAATAAAAGGGAAGAATGATAGGGATACAGTCCATACTGTAAATTTCTGAAAAGACAATGCATTTTAAACTACACTCCTATTAATTTCTCACACCTGTGGATGCATGCATCTTCACTCTATCCCAGTCTGGTTCTGGGAAAACATTACAACCAAAAGCAGCCAACAAGATCTCATTGCACAGAAGCAAGAGGGTGTTCACTCTTTCATTTGACCATTATTTATTGAACATTGAGACTGAACCTGGCTCTCTACTAAGGACTGAGAATGCAGCAGCAAACAAGAAAAGCAGGGTCCCTTCCTTCTATGGGTATATTTTTTATGCACTTACTGGGATAATTCATGACACTGAGATAGAGTCAAAGCATAACAGTTCACTGTGGCAGAAATAGTAGATGACCCTTGGCAAATTGGTATCAGTTGTTTCTGCTATAAAGTGACATGCAATGTCAGTGCTGAGGTGGCATTGTTGGAATATTGTCACATTCCTCTTGTGAATATATATATCCATACATATAAAAGGGGATACATATACACACATACATATGCACAGAGATAGCGATATTTGTATACATAAGTATATTCCATCTCTATATTCCATCTATGCATATACATATACTTAGATGGAATATATATAAACATACACATGGAATGTACATATACATACACACATATATGCAATATACAGGTAACCTTTAAATGACATGGGGGTTGGGGCACCAACTCTGCACACAGTTGAAAATCTACATATTACTTTTGACTCCTCCAAAACTTAACTACTAATAGCCTACTGTTGACCAGAAACCTTACCAATAACATAAACAGTTGATTAACACATACTTTGTATATGTATTATATACTATATTCTTACAATACAGTAATCTAGAAAAAAATGTTATCAAAAGACCGTAGGAAGAGAAAGCACACTTACTGTATGTTCTGTATTTGTCGGAAGAAACCCATGTATAAGTGGACTTGTGCAGTTCAAACCCATGTTGTTCAAGGGTCAACTGTAATGTATGTATGCATATATACATATATGCATATATATATATTGAACTATAGTCTTGTATATATAATTGCCATTTTCTGTAGGCTAAAATGATCAAATAGTGGTCACTTCATGGAGTTCATCTTAATACTGTGTGATCAGTGCCCAGGCTTTTAACATGGAACTCTCCCATTTCATTGCTTGTAAATGCCAGACACACTGTTATTTTAGGTTTGCCAGGAAACTGAAGTTGTCCAAAGTTTTCTTAGTGCCCTGTCTAGATATTTCCTTTCATATTTATATATTTTCCAACTGACAAAAGGCTCTCACATACATTAACTTCTGTTCAAGCCATAAATACTTATTGAGGGCCTGTAAGCTTCCATTTTATAGATATGTAAACTGAGGCCAAAGAATTGAGTGATTTTCCCAAGGTCCTGCCACCATTTGGTGGGGTTTCTATGCTCTAACTTCACTGGGCATGACAACTAACATTTCTTTGCCTGGTATGTTAGGTGAACATGCAAGGGTTACAAAACTCTGAGCCACTCAGTCACACTTAGGTATATGAAAATGATAACAGAACCTTTTTAGAAAACAGTCTCTTGGGGCACTGGTTATCTCCATTTATTTTACCCCAGAAGGAGGTCACTGAAAGAACTATTTGAGGTTATGAGTGCAAATCAGAAGCCTCCAAACACACGTACAAACACCACACATGCACACACACACACGCATGCATACACACACTGCTGATTTGAGGATTTCAGGCACCAGTGTTTGAGTCCCATTGTAAGGGAAAGAGAGCCAGTATTTGTTTCATTTCATAAATACTGATATACATACAAGTCATTTATAACACATAATATGCAATAATGTATCACCCACAAATACACTCACAATGCACCATTAACACACAAGCATAACCTACCTGGTAAAATACACAACTCACATACAACATATCAATAACTCATCATATACATACACATCACCAAAAACACACAAGGCCACACACAATTTCAAAATCTCACAAGAAACATCCACCAAGAACACACATGCACACTTAATCACTCACTACAAGCAGCACACGCAGTCCCATTACTGAAAAGCATGCTTTGGCCCCTTCCCACTGAGAAGGTGTCATCATGGGTCGGGTAAGCCTGTTCGGTCACAGGCATGGTCATCAAACCACCATCTCCAACCCATGCACATGGTAACATACACATGGTAACAGAAACACAGACAAAAGGAAACAATATACATTCCTGCTCTTACATACAAGTGTGTCACCCACAGACGAGCTCACACACACACTAGCACACCCACTGAGAAAAGGTTTGAGCCCTCTCTGATCTCAGTTCCTTGATAAGTTTGGATATCTTTTCCCCCAGTGGTGGAGCTCTCATTGCTCAGCTGTGATGCCCCCCACCCCAGTGAGGGAAATGCCCCCATCAAAACAACAGAGGCAGGGCGCCTGGGTGGCTCAGATGGTTAAGCGTCTGCCTTCGGCTCAGGTCATGATCCCAGGGTCCTGGGATCGAGTCCCACATCTGGCTCCCGGCTCAGCAGGGAGCCTGCTTCTCCCTCTGACCCTCTCCCCTCTCATGCTGTTTCTCTCTCGCTCGCTCTCTAAAAAATAAATAAATAAAAATGTTTAAAAAAAAAAAACAGAGGCAAATATTTAAGATCACAGACATGAATCAGAAGTCCTTAATCACATGTTGGAGCTGACAACTTGGTCTGCATGCACTAAAACAAAGCCCAGTTTGGGTTTAACTGAGGAAAAGAATCAGGCTGAGTGAGATACGTAGTACACACACATGCAACTATCAAACAACATGTACACAAACATACACAATACATGCAGACAACACACACTCACAAACACAGAGATACTCATACACAAACCCATGAGCACATGGGCAGATCCATTGCCAAGGCAGATTTCCAGCTCCTTCTTTTTTTTTTTTTTAATTTAAGTTCAATTAGCCAACATATAGTACTTCTCAAACTCAGCACACAAAAAACAAATAATCCAGTCAAGAGATGGGCAGAAGACATGAACAGACATTTCTCCAAAGAAGACATACAAATGGTCAACAGATATATGAAAAAATGCTCCACATCATTAGCCATCAGGGAAATACAAATCAAAACCACAATGAGATACCACCTCACACCTGTCAGAATGGCTAAAATTAACAAGACAGAAAACAACAAAAGTTGGTGAGGATGCAGAGAAAGGGGAATCCTTTTATGCTGTTGGTGGGATTTCCAGCTCCTTCTGACCTGTGATCATCATCAGTGAGTTCAGACACTTCTTCCAGACTTGCCAAATTCTCAGCTTCTCTTCATAGTAAGGGAGGAGCTTTTGTGGGTTAATTGGCCAATTTCTTACTGCCATTTGGAGAACACTGTGACCAGGAACCAGAGGGGACTGGAGTCACAGGAGACAGTGTCCCTAAAGCCAGGGATGTCTTAGACTTCTTTCTTCTTGGGCATAGTTCCAAGCTCAAACTTTTTTGGGGCATGATTCCAGTTGGGATTCAATTTTTTTAAATTTATTTTTTTAATGATTTCATGCTTGGAAAAAAGTTGTAAGGATGATTGAATGACTTCCTGTATGCCCTTCACCCACACTTTACAAAGGCTAACATTTTGGCATGTTTGTGCATGTGCATGTGTGTGTGTGTGTGCATGCGCGCGCGTGTGTGTATTAAATATTCGGGCTATAGGTCTTTCATATACATGTCACAGCGCGTATTATCAAGAGGCACATGCTTTGGTTCAGAGGTCAGGGGCTCATGACGCTTCACATAAGAAGAGAATTTAAGAGAAAGAATGAGCCACAAAGGACTCCTGGGAAAGCTGGCTGGGTATAAGCCACAAGTTGGCTTGGGCAAAGCAGAGGGAATGGGTTTGGGACTTTGTAGTAGTTGAGGGGTGGTAATGGGGGAAAATTTCTGCCAGAGAAACAGATCATGTGTTGTGCTTCTTGAGAAACTTTGCCCGTGTTGTTTAGCAGCATGCAGCAATAGGTACCCTTATGAGAACAAATGCCCTTTTGGCTGGCCAGCAGATAATCTAAGGCTAGGCGATTATTAGCAACCACAGCTGCCAGGGAGCATTGTCTCTCATTTAGGGCTTCCAGGGCTGTGGCAGTTTGAATCATATATATGGAAATTATTCTGGGCATTTCCTGATTGGCATTAATTATTTTATTATGTTGTGTAATATTGTGGCCTCCAAGGCAGCACCAGTGACCCCCATGGTGGTCAGCAGAATGAGGGCGGGTGACAAGAATATAACATACGTGGTGGTAAGAATAAGATTGGTGAGCTTTGTTTAGGAGCAGGAGCCACAAATGCAGATAGTACAAGTCAAATTATGAGGAGAAGCCTGTGTTAGAGGAATAAATTAGTGCAGGAGTGAGGGATATGGGGGAGGAAGAGAATAACCCTCATGGGCTAGAATCTTAGACATTTGGCATGGGCAGCCAAGAACTAATAAGTTGCCAGTAAGCATTTTGGTTAGGACATAATATGGGGATATTCTAGATAGTTGGAATTAATATTTTAAAGGGAAGACCAGGAGAAAATCCGAGGCTTAGGTTCAGAGATATGGCCCACCCAGATAGATGGATAGGGGCTGGGTTGTGTTATTTGAAGATTTTTTAAAGATCATTTGGATAGACTACAGTGTGGCCGGTCAGATGAGAGGGTACCATATGGCATACCAACAATTTGTATCCTTTAAAACATGGCTGTTCACTCAGTAAGGCTTACATAAAAATTATTTTGTAATGCATCCTTCAGTGCTGGTTGTATATCAGAGATGGGGCCTAGAAGTGCAGACATTTGGGAAAGGAGCAGAAAGTACAAGGGTGGAAGGAGAAGGGAGAGTAGCTTGTGATGGTTGAGGTTGGATTGGGAAAGAAGAGATACCAAGAGCAGGAGGGGGCTTAGGGGGTGAAGGGAGCCTTGGATAGGAGACATATGAGGGACTCGAGATCATGGAAATTTCCACCTGGATCAGTCCATTGGGTAGATCAAGGTCACCATTACGGATAAGTCCAGCTGTGGGTCTGATGTCATCATCAGGAATGAGTCCAACCATGGATCTGATGTCATCTGGTGGCCCATCAGGCCATCATGGTGTTGGTTGAAGGTGAGGTCACTGGGTTTACAATAGTCTTGGGCTGACTTTAGGACTTTGAGGCATAAAGCCTTGTTGGTTGGGGATTCACAGGAATGTATAAATGTAGTTGGAAAATGAGGGACTCAATGAGCCAGAAAAGATGCTGCTATATTGGCATCATGTTGGAGATAAAATAATTTCAAAGGGGCTTGTTGCTTACATCCTTACATTAGGCATCCGTTGTGTTTTCAATAAATGTTCTGACATGTATTTTGAGAGATGAGATCTGGGCATAGGTAAAAAGCCTTCAGGACCACTTTTCATAATTGTTTGTGCCACAGGACACCATGGGTGTTTTCCTCATTTACCCTCGGGATCAGGGTCTTTTATGCCACAGAGTGGCAGTGGTATTTAAAGATCTGGTGAGATATCCTGACTGCTCTTAGGAATGAGGACTTCAAACACCATACAGCACTTCTGTCTCTCTGTCTTCTCTCTCTCTCAAAATGATGGCTCATTTACGAGCAACCACCTGGTGGACTTGCATCTAGAATTACTTGAGTTATTTTATCTTCCCTTTCAGTCTGGTCATGTCATTTGAAATGTTAGGTTAATTCTTTTATTTTCATTCTATTTTGCTTTGTTCATTCCTGCTTATATAGTTATCTGAAAAGTTGAAAGATAACATGGTCAAAACTATACAAATAGGTATGCTCATCTCCACAACCATTCCCACCCACCCACTATAGCTAACCAAACTCACTAGTTTATTATTTTTAATAAACATTTTATTTTGGAATAATCTTAGATGCCTAGAAAAGCTACAAAAATAGTACAGAGACTTTCTATACTCTTTACCCAAGTTTCTCCTGTTTTAAGCATTTTACACACCCATGGTACATTCAGCAAAACTAAGACATTAGCACTGGTAGATTACCACTAACTAAATTGCAAACTTTTTTTGGATTTTACCAGTTTTTCCACCAATGTCCTTTTTCTGTTCCAGGATTCAATTCAGGATGACACATTGCATTTAGACGCATCATCTTTTAAATAAGCTTTCTATATTTGAGAAAATACCCACATCTGCTGGTATCAGCTTCTCCGGTTTGTAACTAAAAGTTCTGATGGATAAGGGAAGAGTAGACTCAGAATGTCTAGGAGAGGTTCCTTGGTCATCATTTAGACAAGAGATGAGGGAGCCCACTCAAAAGATGGGGTGGGAAGTCAATTTCAAACTCATTAGTTTCTTGATTATTTGGTTTTTGGATGTTGAGTTTGAGAAGTTCTTTATAGATCTTGGATACCAGCCCTTTATCTGTAGTGTCATTTGCAAATATCTTCTCCCATTCTGTGGGTTG
>NW_023270474.1:0-12357 GCF_011800145.1 Mirounga leonina
TTTTTCCATCTTTTTGTGTCTTCTTCAATTTCTTTCATGAGTGTTCTATAGTTCCTAGAGTATAGACCCTTGACCTCTTTGGTTAGGTTTATTCCGAGGTATCTTATGGGTTTTGGTGCTATTGTAAATGGAATCATTTCTCTAATTTCTCTTTCTACAGTTGCGTTGTTAGTGTATAAGAAAGCAACTGATTTCTGTGCATTGATTTTGTATCCTGCCACATGACTGAATTGCTGGATGAGTTCTAGTAATTTGGGGGTGGAGTCTTTTGGGTTTTCCACATAAAGTATCATGTTGTTTGCGGAAAGAGAGAGTTTGACCAGTTGAAATAGGGTCCCCTACTCCTCCGCCATCTTCCCCCTCCCATCATTAGTTTTTGATGTAGTGTTTCCTTCACAAATTTCAGTGAGGCAAACCTTCTGAAGCTTTATATAGATATATAAATTACCTTTATTTAGATATATAAGAATATTTGTAATATGTTTCTACATTTGAATGGCAACTTTGCTGGATATAAATTATTGATTTTAAAGCTGTATTCCTTTTATGCATTAAAAATATTTCAAATGAAGGGAGGGAAATTAGAGGGGGAGATAACCATGAGAGACTATGGACTCCGGGAAACAAACTGAGGGTTTTAGAGGGAAGGAGGGTGGGAGATAGGTAGCTTGGTGATGGGTATTAAGGAGGGCACGTATTGCATGGAGCACTGGGTGTTATACACAAACAATGAATCATGGAACACTACATCAAAAACTATGGTGATTAACATAACATAATAAAAAAATAAAAATATTTCATTGCTTTTTTACATCCAGTGTAGCTATTAAGAAGTCTGATATGAGTATGATTCCTGCAGGCAAACTTCCCTTTCTCTCAGAATTTTTCTTTGACTTTGAAATTCTTAAAATTTATTAAACCTATGAATGTGTGAGCTTTTCATTTTCTTTCCTCTTTATCACTCTCTAGACCTTTGAATCGGAAGTCATTAATATTTAACTCCGACTAATTTGTCTCCATTTTTTTCTAAATATTTCTTCTCCAATTTTATTTTTTGTTCTTCTGAGATTCATATAATTTTTTTCATTAGTCCTTCTTTTATTTTGCTTAGGGGATAAATTGCATTGTTTGATTATTTTTTATTGTGCTAAAATACACATAAAATTTGCATAAAATTTACCATTTTAACCATTTTAATGTGTACAACTCAGTAGCATTAAGTATATTCACAGTGGTGTGCGACCATCACCTCTATCTAGGCTTCCCCTTTAAGCTCAAGAACAATATCACTTGTATTCAATGTTTACTGGAGGTTCTAGCTAGGGCAGTCAAGCAAAAAATAAAATAAAATAAAAGGCATCTAGATTGGAAAGGAAGGAGCAAAACTGTATTTTCTGATGATTTTGTATATACAGTTGATCCTTGAACAACTCAACTCTGAGCTGCACGGGTCCACTGATATGTGGATTTTTTTTTTCATAAATATAGGACAGTATGTAAATGTATTTTCTCTTCCTTATGATTTTCTTAATAATATTTTATTCTCTCTAGCTTAGTTTGTTGTAAGAATACAGTATATGTAGTTTAAAATCAGCTTGTCATTACCTAGCTGTCTTCTTTGCAGAAATTGACAAGCTGATTTTAAACTATGCATGGAAATTCAAGGGATCCCAACTAAAAAAAACAATGTCAAAGAAATAGAACAAAGTGTCAGGATCCATATGTCCTGATTTCAAATCTTACTACAAAACTACAGTAATCAAGATATTATGATATAGGCCTGAAGATAGGTATAGACCAATGGAACAGAGCTGAAAATCCAGAAGTAATCCCTCAAATTTATATCCAGCTGAATTTTTATAAGATGCCAAGACAGATCAGTAGGGGAAAGAAATATCTTTTAAATAAATGGCTCTGGGAACACTGAATATCTACATGCAAAAGAATGAAATTGAACCTTTTGGTGTGTGTTAATTACACAAAATTAACTCAAAATAGACTGTTAAGATATTGAAAAAGCAAGCCACATAATGAAAAAGTCCTCAATCCATATATTTAACAAAGGACTCATACCTAGAATATATAAAGAATTTTTACAAATTAATGTTAAAAAGCAGACTACCCAATAAAACAGCAGTAAAGGATTGGGAGCAGGTCCTTTACAAGAGAAAATACCTAAATGATCAGTAAGCATAGGCAAAAGAGATAAACTACATGAGTTATCAGAGAAGGCAAATAAAAACCACAACACATGATTTCTACAAACCCATAAGCATGTGTACATTGGAGAAGATGGACAGTATATGTGTTGTTGAGGAAGTGGACCACACTTTTTCATTTATTACAGGGATGAATGTAATGGTACAAGCACTTTATCTAACTTTCTGATATTATCTATTAATGCTGAAAATATGCATACACTATGACCCATTCTCCAGTATATACACAGTCCCAAACTGGAAACAACCCAAATGTCAATCAAAACTAGAATGAATGAGGGTCACCTGGGTGGCTCAGTCACTTAAGCGTCCAGCTTTTGATTTCAGATCAGGTCATGATCTTGAGTTGTGGGATTGAACCCCACATCGGGCTCTGCACTGAACATGGAGCCTCCTTTAGAGTCTCTCTTCTGAAGATATTTGCAAATGACATATCAGATAAAGGGCTAGTATCCAAAATCTATAAAGAACTTACCAAACTCAACACCCAAAGAACAAATAATCCAATCAAGAAATGGGCAGAAGACATGAACAGACATTTCTGCAAAGAAGACATCCAAATGGCCAACAGACACATGAAAAAGTGTTCCACATCACTTGGCATCAGGGAAATCCAAATCAAAACCTCGATGAGATACCACCTCACACCAGTCAGAATGGCTAAAATTAACAAGTCAGGAAAGGACAGATGTTGGTGAGGGGCAGAGAATGGGGAACCCTCCTACACTGTTGGTGGGAATGCAAGCTGGTGCAGCCACTCTGGAAAACAGTGTGGAGGTTCCTCAAAAAGTCGAAAATAGAGCTACCCCATGACCCAGCAATTGCACTACTGGGTATTTACCCCAAAGATACAAATGTAGTGATCCGAAGGGGCACATGCACCCCAATGTTTATAGCAGCAATGTCCACAATAGCCAAACTATGGAAAGAGCCTAGATGTGTCCATCAACAGATGAATGGATAAAGAAGATGTCACACACACACACACACACACACACACACACACACACACTGGAATATTATGCAGCCATCAAAAATGAAATCTTGCCATTTGCAACGATGTGGATAGAACTAAAGGGTATTATGCTAAGCAAAATAAGTCAATCAGAGAAAGACAAGTATCATATGATCTCACTGATATGAGGAATTTGAGAAACAAGACAGGATCATAGACGAAGGGAGGGAAAAATGAAACAAGACGAAACCAGAGAGGGAGACAAACCATAATAACAGCCTCTTAATCTCAGGAAACAAACTGAGGGTTGCTGGAGTGGAGGGAGGTGGGAGGAATGAGGTGGCTGGGTGATGGACATTGGGGAGGGTATGTGCTATGGTGAGCACTGTGAATTGTGTAAGACTGCTGAATCACAGATCTGTACCCCTGAAACAAATAATACATTATATGTTAAAAGAAAAAACACCAAAACAAAAAGATTCTCTCCTTCTCCTTCTGCCCTACCCCGCTCACACATACTCTGTCTCTAAATTAAAAAACAAAACAAAACTAGAATAGATGAATAAATTAAGATGTATAGACACATTTGAAAACTATAAAGCCTTGAGAATGATTTAACCATAAGTATACTGAATAAAAATGGAATACGAAAGAGTATTTATTGTATGCTATATATAAGGATCAAAAATGTCCAGACTGGTCAGTGGTGTGGCAGACCAGGATAGTGGTGATAAAGTAATCTGGTTAAACAGATGGCTTTAAATCTCATGTCTAAGATTAAGTCTTAGGGTAGCTACTTACTTGATTTCTCTGGGCTTGCTAAATATGGAAAATATTAGTATCCTCATAAGAGGCTTGTACTGAGGATTAAATAAAATATGCAGTTAAATGGTTAATTAATACCAGCTGTGATAGACACCATTCAATACATAAAGCAGTTTGGTAACTTCTGAATTCTTCATGTATGAAATAAACAAAATTTGGTGGTATTAAGAAAAGTCATATAAATATGTGTTGATATCAGTACCAGATAAAGAGAGTTATTGAAGAAAAAGAGGGAGATAAGAAAACTTCTTAAAGCTCAGGGAAGTGGGCTCAAAAGTCTCACAGACTTGCAGTGAACATCACAGGACGGCTTGGGATTTCTCTGCAGAAACAGTAATACACAGAATTCAGAGAACAAGTAGGGACAAAAACCAATCAGGTGAAGAAAAACACGAGAAGAAATGTAAAATGAGACAAGGTCAAGAATGGTGTCAGCAGTAAGAGCTGTCCAAGTCACAACTTTTCCCCCCAAGTTTTTTTTTGTGTGTGTGCTTACAGGCATTTAATAAGAGAATAGAATTTCGCTCATATCTTTGCTTTAGTTACAATTGTAGAACAAAAATTTAGTGTAATATCCGTTCACTGTAATAAATGCTAATTGGCAGTTTTTCTCTAAGCAAAGTGTACAATTTCTTTTTTTTAAATTTTATTATGTTATGTTAGTCCCCCCAAGTTTTTATTTAAATTCCAGTTAGTTAACAGACAGTCTAATATTATTTTTAGGTATAGAATTTAGTGATTCCTCACTCACACACAACACCTGGTACTCATCACAACACGTGTACTCCTTAATACCCATCACCCATTTAACCCATCCTCTTGCCCTCCCAAGTCACAACTTTTAAAGGAAACATGTTTATAGCCCAATGAGTGCCCATGACAGCAGGGTTAAATTAATCACACCAAGGGGGAGTCTTTGGCTCTAAAAATTTTCTGAAGAGCATGTTTCATATCCTTATTCCTCAGGCTGTAGATGAAGGGATTCAGCATAGGGGTGACCACCATGTACATCACAGAAGCAATTATATTCTTGTTTTTGGAGTTGCCTGATGAAGGGAAAAAGTAAACACCGGCAATCGTCCCATAGTATAAAAACACCACAAAGAGGTGGGAGCCACATGTAGACAAGGCTTTGGAGATTCTTTTGAAGGAGGGGACCTTCAGAATGATGCCTGCCATGCGGATATATGAGGCCAAGATACCACTCAATGGCAGGATGAAGATGAATCCTCCTTCAGTGAGGATAAGCAGCTCATTGAGGGAGGTGTCTGAGCAGGAGGACTTGAGCACAACAGCAAGATCACAAAAGAAGTGGGGGATGATAGTCCCGGCACAGAAGGACAACTGGTCCACGAGGAGGGTGTGCAACAGAGCTTGGACACAAGAGAAAAACCAGGATCCAGCCACTAGGATAATACAAAGCCTGTCCTTCATGATGGTGGTATAGTGGAGAGGGTGACAGACAGCCAAATACCTGTCATAGGCCATCATTGTGAGAAGAAGATTGTCAAGGCAACCAAAAAATATAAAGAAATACACCTGTGAAATGCACCCCACATAGGGGATGGATTGTTGCTGAGTCTGCATGTTCATCAACGTCTTTGGAACTGTGACAGATGAAAGGGAAATGTCAGAGAAGGCCAAGTGGCTGAGGAAGAAGTACATGGGGATGTGGAGGCAAGAATCTAGCCTGATGAGCAGGATGATGAGCAGGTTCCCTAGCACTGTGGTCAGGTACATGCCCAAGAACAGGGCGAAGAACACACCCTGCTGCTCTGGCCGGATAGGGAGCCCCAGGAGGAGGAACTCAGACATGCTGCTCTGGTTCTTCAGACTCATGCTGTGCTTTTGCATGCTGGGGATAAAGAAGGGTTGGGAATAAAAGGGAAGAATGATAGGGATACAGTCCATACTGTAAATTTCTGAAAAGACAATGCATTTTAAACTACACTCCTATTAATTTCTCACACCTGTGGATGCATGCATCTTCACTCTATCCCAGTCTGGTTCTGGGAAAACATTACAACCAAAAGCAGCCAACAAGATCTCATTGCACAGAAGCAAGAGGGTGTTCACTCTTTCATTTGACCATTATTTATTGAACATTGAGACTGAACCTGGCTCTCTACTAAGGACTGAGAATGCAGCAGCAAACAAGAAAAGCAGGGTCCCTTCCTTCTATGGGTATATTTTTTATGCACTTACTGGGATAATTCATGACACTGAGATAGAGTCAAAGCATAACAGTTCACTGTGGCAGAAATAGTAGATGACCCTTGGCAAATTGGTATCAGTTGTTTCTGCTATAAAGTGACATGCAATGTCAGTGCTGAGGTGGCATTGTTGGAATATTGTCACATTCCTCTTGTGAATATATATATCCATACATATAAAAGGGGATACATATACACACATACATATGCACAGAGATAGCGATATTTGTATACATAAGTATATTCCATCTCTATATTCCATCTATGCATATACATATACTTAGATGGAATATATATAAACATACACATGGAATGTACATATACATACACACATATATGCAATATACAGGTAACCTTTAAATGACATGGGGGTTGGGGCACCAACTCTGCACACAGTTGAAAATCTACATATTACTTTTGACTCCTCCAAAACTTAACTACTAATAGCCTACTGTTGACCAGAAACCTTACCAATAACATAAACAGTTGATTAACACATACTTTGTATATGTATTATATACTATATTCTTACAATACAGTAATCTAGAAAAAAATGTTATCAAAAGACCGTAGGAAGAGAAAGCACACTTACTGTATGTTCTGTATTTGTCGGAAGAAACCCATGTATAAGTGGACTTGTGCAGTTCAAACCCATGTTGTTCAAGGGTCAACTGTAATGTATGTATGCATATATACATATATGCATATATATATATTGAACTATAGTCTTGTATATATAATTGCCATTTTCTGTAGGCTAAAATGATCAAATAGTGGTCACTTCATGGAGTTCATCTTAATACTGTGTGATCAGTGCCCAGGCTTTTAACATGGAACTCTCCCATTTCATTGCTTGTAAATGCCAGACACACTGTTATTTTAGGTTTGCCAGGAAACTGAAGTTGTCCAAAGTTTTCTTAGTGCCCTGTCTAGATATTTCCTTTCATATTTATATATTTTCCAACTGACAAAAGGCTCTCACATACATTAACTTCTGTTCAAGCCATAAATACTTATTGAGGGCCTGTAAGCTTCCATTTTATAGATATGTAAACTGAGGCCAAAGAATTGAGTGATTTTCCCAAGGTCCTGCCACCATTTGGTGGGGTTTCTATGCTCTAACTTCACTGGGCATGACAACTAACATTTCTTTGCCTGGTATGTTAGGTGAACATGCAAGGGTTACAAAACTCTGAGCCACTCAGTCACACTTAGGTATATGAAAATGATAACAGAACCTTTTTAGAAAACAGTCTCTTGGGGCACTGGTTATCTCCATTTATTTTACCCCAGAAGGAGGTCACTGAAAGAACTATTTGAGGTTATGAGTGCAAATCAGAAGCCTCCAAACACACGTACAAACACCACACATGCACACACACACACGCATGCATACACACACTGTTGATTTGAGGATTTCAGGCACCAGTGTTTGAGTCCCATTGTAAGGGAAAGAGAGCCAGTATTTGTTTCATTTCATAAATACTGATATACATACAAGTCATTTATAACACATAATATGCAATAATGTATCACCCACAAATACACTCACAATGCACCATTAACACACAAGCATAACCTACCTGGTAAAATACACAACTCACATACAACATATCAATAACTCATCATATACATACACATCACCAAAAACACACAAGGCCACACACAATTTCAAAATCTCACAAGAAACATCCACCAAGAACACACATGCACACTTAATCACTCACTACAAGCAGCACACGCAGTCCCATTACTGAAAAGCATGCTTTGGCCCCTTCCCACTGAGAAGGTGTCATCATGGGTTGGGTAAGCCTGTTCGGTCACAGGCATGGTCATCAAACCACCATCTCCAACCCATGCACATGGTAACATACACATGGTAACAGAAACACAGAC
This sequence comes from Mirounga leonina, assembly GCF_011800145.1. NCBI lineage: Eukaryota > Metazoa > Chordata > Mammalia > Carnivora > Phocidae > Mirounga > Mirounga leonina. The sequence continues at coordinate 8,109 of NW_023270474.1, forward strand.
AAAAGGAAACAATATACATTCCTGCTCTTACATACAAGTGTGTCACCCACAGACGAGCTCACACACACACTAGCACACCCACTGAGAAAAGGTTTGAGCCCTCTCTGATCTCAGTTCCTTGATAAGTTTGGATATCTTTTCCCCCAGTGGTGGAGCTCTCATTGCTCAGCTGTGATGCCCCCCACCCCAGTGAGGGAAATGCCCCCATCAAAACAACAGAGGCAGGGCGCCTGGGTGGCTCAGATGGTTAAGCGTCTGCCTTCGGCTCAGGTCATGATCCCAGGGTCCTGGGATCGAGTCCCACATCTGGCTCCCGGCTCAGCAGGGAGCCTGCTTCTCCCTCTGACCCTCTCCCCTCTCATGCTGTTTCTCTCTCGCTCGCTCTCTAAAAAATAAATAAATAAAAATGTTTAAAAAAAAAAAACAGAGGCAAATATTTAAGATCACAGACATGAATCAGAAGTCCTTAATCACATGTTGGAGCTGACAACTTGGTCTGCATGCACTAAAACAAAGCCCAGTTTGGGTTTAACTGAGGAAAAGAATCAGGCTGAGTGAGATACGTAGTACACACACATGCAACTATCAAACAACATGTACACAAACATACACAATACATGCAGACAACACACACTCACAAACACAGAGATACTCATACACAAACCCATGAGCACATGGGCAGATCCATTGCCAAGGCAGATTTCCAGCTCCTTCTTTTTTTTTTTTTTTAATTTAAGTTCAATTAGCCAACATATAGTACTTCTCAAACTCAGCACACAAAAAACAAATAATCCAGTCAAGAGATGGGCAGAAGACATGAACAGACATTTCTCCAAAGAAGACACACAAATGGTCAACAGATATATGAAAAAATGCTCCACATCATTAGCCATCAGGAAATACAAATCAAAACCACAATGAGATACCACCTCACACCTGTCAGAATGGCTAAAATTAACAAGACAGAAAACAACAAAAGTTGGTGAGGATGCAGAGAAAGGGGAATCCTTTTATGCTGTTGGTGGGATTTCCAGCTCCTTCTGACCTGTGATCATCATCAGTGAGTTCAGACACTTCTTCCAGACTTGCCAAATTCTCAGCTTCTCTTCATAGTAAGGGAGGAGCTTTTGTGGGTTAATTGGCCAATTTCTTACTGCCATTTGGAGAACACTGTGACCAGGAACCAGAGGGGACTGGAGTCACAGGAGACAGTGTCCCTAAAGCCAGGGATGTCTTAGACTTCTTTCTTCTTGGGCATAGTTCCAAGCTCAAACTTTTTTGGGGCATGATTCCAGTTGGGATTCAATTTTTTTAAATTTATTTTTTTAATGATTTCATGCTTGGAAAAAAGTTGTAAGGATGATTGAATGACTTCCTGTATGCCCTTCACCCACACTTTACAAAGGCTAACATTTTGGCATGTTTGTGCATGTGCATGTGTGTGTGTGTGCATGCGCGCGCGTGTGTGTATTAAATATTCGGGCTATAGGTCTTTCATATACATGTCACAGCGCGTATTATCAAGAGGCACATGCTTTGGTTCAGAGGTCAGGGGCTCATGACGCTTCACATAAGAAGAGAATTTAAGAGAAAGAATGAGCCACAAAGGACTCCTGGGAAAGCTGGCTGGGTATAAGCCACAAGTTGGCTTGGGCAAAGCAGAGGGAATGGGTTTGGGACTTTGTAGTAGTTGAGGGGTGGTAATGGGGGAAAATTTCTGCCAGAGAAACAGATCATGTGTTGTGCTTCTTGAGAAACTTTGCCCGTGTTGTTTAGCAGCATGCAGCAATAGGTACCCTTATGAGAACAAATGCCCTTTTGGCTGGCCAGCAGATAATCTAAGGCTAGGCGATTATTAGCAACCACAGCTGCCAGGGAGCATTGTCTCTCATTTAGGGCTTCCAGGGCTGTGGCAGTTTGAATCATATATATGGAAATTATTCTGGGCATTTCCTGATTGGCATTAATTATTTTATTATGTTGTGTAATATTGTGGCCTCCAAGGCAGCACCAGTGACCCCCATGGTGGTCAGCAGAATGAGGGCGGGTGACAAGAATATAACATACGTGGTGGTAAGAATAAGATTGGTGAGCTTTGTTTAGGAGCAGGAGCCACAAATGCAGATAGTACAAGTCAAATTATGAGGAGAAGCCTGTGTTAGAGGAATAAATTAGTGCAGGAGTGAGGGATATGGGGGAGGAAGAGAATAACCCTCATGGGCTAGAATCTTAGACATTTGGCATGGGCAGCCAAGAACTAATAAGTTGCCAGTAAGCATTTTGGTTAGGACATAATATGGGGATATTCTAGATAGTTGGAATTAATATTTTAAAGGGAAGACCAGGAGAAAATCCGAGGCTTAGGTTCAGAGATATGGCCCACCCAGATAGATGGATAGGGGCTGGGTTGTGTTATTTGAAGATTTTTTAAATATCATTTGGATAGACTACAGTGTGGCCGGTCAGATGAGAGGGTACCATATGGCATACCAACAATTTGTATCCTTTAAAACATGGCTGTTCACTCAGTAAGGCTTACATAAAAATTATTTTGTAATGCATCCTTCAGTGCTGGTTGTATATCAGAGATGGGGCCTAGAAGTGCAGACATTTGGGAAAGGAGCAGAAAGTACAAGTGTGGAAGGAGAGGGGAGAGTAGCTTGTGATGATTGAGGTTGGATTGGGAAAGAAGAGATACCAGGAGCAGGAGGGGGCTTAGGGGGTGAAGGGAGCCTTGGATAGGAGACATATGAGGGACTTGAGATCATGGAAATTTCCACCTGGATCAGTCCATTGGGTAGATCAAGGTCACCATTACGGATAAGTCCAGCTGTGGGTCTGATGTCATCATCAGGAATGAGTTCAACCATGGATCTGATGTCATCTGGTGGCCCATCAGGCCATCATGGTGTTGGTTGAAGGTGAGGTCACTGGGTTTACAATAGTCTTGGGCTGACTTTAGGACTTTGAGGCATAAAGCCTTGTTGGTTGGGGATTCACAGGAATGTATAAATGTAGTTGGAAAATGAGGGACTCAATGAGCCAGAAAAGATGCTGCTATATTGGCATCATGTTGGAGATAAAATAATTTCAAAGGGGCTTGTTGCTTACATCCTTACATTAGGCATCCGTTGTGTTTTCAATAAATGTTCTGACATGTATTTTGAGAGATGAGATCTGGGCATAGGTAAAAAGCCTTCAGGACCACTTTTCATAATTGTTTGTGCCACAGGACACCATGGGTGTTTTCCTCATTTACCCTCAGGATCAGGGTCTTTTATGCCACAGAGTGGCAGTGGTATTTAAAGATCTGGTGAGATATCCTGACTGCTCTTAGGAATGAGGACTTCAAACACCATACAGCACTTCTGTCTCTCTGTCTTCTCTCTCTCTCTCAAAATGATGGCTCATTTATGAGCAACCACCTGGTGCATCTAGAATTACTTGAGTTATTTTATCTTCCCTTTCAGTCTGGTCATGTCATTTGAAATGTTAGGTTAATTCTTTTATTTTCATTCTATTTTGCTTTGTTCATTCCTGCTTATATAGTTATCTGAAAAGTTGAAAGATAACATGGTCAAAACTATACAAATAGGTATGCTCATCTCCACAACCATTCCCACCCACCCACTATAGCTAACCAAACTCACTAGTTTATTATTTTTAATAAACATTTTATTTTGGAATAATCTTAGATGCCTAGAAAAGCTACAAAAATAGTACAGAGACTTTCTATACTCTTTACCCAAGTTTCTCCTGTTTTAAGCATTTTACACACCCATGGTACATTCAGCAAAACTAAGACATTACCACTGGTAGATTACCACTAACTAAATTGCAAACTTTTTTTTGGATTTTACCAGTTTTTCCACCAATGTCCTTTTTCTGTTCCAGGATTCAATTCAGGATGACACATTGCATTTAGACGCATCATCTTTTAAATAAGCTTTCTATATTTGAGAAAATACCCACATCTGCTGGTATCAGCTTCTCCGGTTTGTAACTAAAAGTTCTGATGGATAAGGGAAGAGTAGACTCAGAATGTCTAGGAGAGGTTCCTTGGTCATCATCTAGACAAGAGATGAGGGAGCCCACTCAAAAGATGGGGTGGGAAGTCAATTTCAAACTCATTAGTTTCTTGATTATTTGGTTTTTGGATGTTGAGTTTGAGAAGTTCTTTATAGATCTTGGATACCAGCCCTTTATCTGTAGTGTCATTTGCAAATATCTTCTCCCATTCTGTGGGTTG
>NW_023270475.1:0-16536 GCF_011800145.1 Mirounga leonina
TATTTCATCCTGGTTCAGTTTTGGTAGTTGATACATCTCTAGGAATGCATCCATCTCTTCCAGGTTATCTAATTTGCTGGCGTAGAGTTGTTCATAGTATGTTCTTATAATTGTTTGTATTTCTTTGGTGTTGGTTGTGATCTCTCCTCTTTCATTCATGATTTTGTTGATTTGGGTCCTTTCTCTTCTCTTTTGGATAAGTCTGGCCAGGGGTTTATCAATCTTGTTAATTCTTTCAAAGAACCTGCTCCTAGTTTCGTTGATCTGTTCTACTGTTCTTTTAGTTTCTGTTTCATTGATTTCTGCTCTGATCTTTATGATTTCTCTTCTCCTGCTGGGTTTAGGCTTTATTTGCTGTTCTTTCTCCAGCTCCTTTAGGTGGAGGGTTAGGTTGTGTACTTGAGACCTTTCTTGTTTCTTGAGAAAGGCTTATATTGCTATATACTTTCCTCTTAGGACTGCCTTTGCTGCATCCCAAAGATTTTGAACAGTTGTGTTTTCATTTTCATTGGTTTCCATGTATTTTTTTAATTCTTCTTTAATTTCCTGGTTGACCCATTCATTCTTTAGTAGGATGTTCTTTAGCCTCCATGTATTTGAGTTCTTTCCGACTTTCCTCTTGTGATTGAGTTCTAGTTTCAAAGCATTGTGGTCTGAAAATAGGCAGGGAATGATCCCAATCTTTTGGTACTGGTTGAGACCTGATTTATGACCTAGGATGTGATCTATTCTGGAGAATGTTCCATGGGCACTAAAGAATGTGTATTCCATTGCTTTGGGGTGGAATGTTCTGAATATGACTATGAAGTCCATTTGGTCCAGTGTGTCATTTAAAGTCTTTATTTCCTTGTTGATCTTTTGCTTAGACGATCTGTCCATTTCAGTGAGGGGGATGTTAAAGTCCCCACTATTATTGTATTGTTGTCAATGTGTTTCTTAGCTTTTGTTATTAATTGCCTTATATAATTGGCTGCTCCCATGTTAGGGGCATAGATATTTACAATTGTTAGATCTTCTTGTTGGATAGATCCTTTAAGTAGGATATAGTGTCCTTCCTCATCTCTTATTACAGTCTTTGGTTTAAAATCTAATTTGTCTGATAGAAGGATTGCCACCCCAGCTTTCTTTTGGTGTCCATTAGCATGGTAAATGGTTTTCCACCCCCTCACTTTCAATCTGGGGGTGTCTTTGGTTCTAAAATGAGTCTCTTGCAGACAGCATATCGATGGGTCTTGTTTTTTAATCCAGTCTGTTAGCCTGTGTCTTTTGATTGGGGCATTGAGCCCATTTACATTCAGGGTAACTATTGAAAGATAGGAATTTAGTGCCATTGTATTGCCTGTAAGGTGACTGTTACCATATATTGTCTGTGTTCCTTTCTGGTCTATGTTGCTTTTAGGCTCTCTCTTTGCTTAGAGGACCCCTTTCAAGATTTCTTGTAGGCCTGGTTTCGTGTTTGCAAATTCCTTTAGTTTTTGTTTGTCCTGGAAGCTTTGTATCTCTCCTTCAATTTTCAATGACAGCCTAGCTGGATAGAGTATTCTTGGCTGCATATTTTTCTCATTTAGTGCTCCGAATATATCCTGCCAGTCCTTTCTGGCCTGCCAGGTCTCTGTGGATAGGTCTGTTGCCCATCTAATGTTTCTACCATTGAAGGTTACAGATCTCTTGTCCCGAGCTGCTTTCAGGATTTTCTCTTTGTCTATGAGACTCGTAAGTTTTACTATTAGATGTCGGGGTGTTGACCTATTTTTATTGATTTTGAGAGGGGTTCTCTGTGCTTCCTGGATTTTCATGCCTGTTTCCTTCCCCAAATTAGGGAAGTTCTCTGCTATAATTTGCTCCATTATACCTCCTGCCCCTCTCTCTCTTTCTTCTTCTTCTGGAATCCCAATTATTCTAATGTTGTTTCGTCTTATGGTATCGCTTATCTCTCGAATTCTGCCCTCGTGATCCAGTAGTTGTTTATCTCTCTTTTTCTCAGCTTCTTTATTTTCCATCATTTCATCTTCTATATTACTGATTCTCTCTTCTGCCTCATTTATTCTAGCACTTAGCGCCCCCATTTTTGATTGCACCTCATTAATAGCCTTTTTGATTTCTACTTGGTTGGATTTTAGCTCTTTTAGTTCTCCAGAAAGGGTTTCTCTAATAACTTCCATATTTTTTTCAAGCCCAGCTAGTATCTTTAAAGTGATGATTCTGAACTCTAGATCTGACATCGTACTAATGTCTGTATTGAGTAGGTCCCTGGCAGTCGGTACTACCTCTTGTTCTTTTTGTTGAGGTGATTTTTTCCATCTTGTCATTTTGTGCAGAGGAGAATAGATTAATGAGAGAACAAAATGCTAGCAGAGTAACCACGTCCCTAGAAAATATACTCTAAACAAATCAGAAAAGACCTGAAGCAGTGGGATAAGAAAGGGAAAGAGAGAAAAAAGAAAAAGAAAAAAAAGAAAAAGGAAAAGATAAAGATAAAGATAAAAACAAAAACAAACAAAACAAACAACAACAGCAAAAAAAAAAAAACCAGAATGTGATCAAATATGATCAGTGCCACACACTAGATTTGGGGTGTATTTTGGTCTATTAGAAGAAGGTGCCTCCCAAAATTTTAAAGAAAGAAAAACTTATATATGTACAAAAATAAGGGTTGATATGATGAAGGGATGGAATATGACTGTAAAAATGGAAAGTATAAAAAATTTTATAAAAGGAATTGATAAGAAGTTGTTTGAAAAAAGAAAGAAGAGGATTTAAAAAAAGAAAAAAAGAAGAAAAAAAAAGGGAGAGGATGTGATCAGGCAGGGGAATAGAAAACACCATATACTAGAGATTTAGGGTATATTTTAATCTGTTAGAAGAAACTATCTCAAAATTTTAAAGAGAGAACAACTTATATATATAAGCCAAAAATATGGGTAACTACTATGAAGGGATAGAATATGACTCTAAAAATGAAAAATAAAAATTTTTTTTTTTTTTAAAAGGGATTGATAAGATGTTGGTTGAAAAAGGGAGAAAGAAAAATTCAAAAAGAAATAAAAAGACAAAAAGACAGTTAAAAAAAAATTAACTCTGAAAGAGTAAAGAATCATGGTAAAAAAGCCGTGAATTCTATGTGCAGTATTCCCCTAGCGCTGGAGTTCTGCCGTTCTCATTGATCGGTAAACTTGGTCTTGGCTGGCTGTTCTCGCTGATCTTCTGGGGAGGGGCCTGTTGCCGTGGTTCCCAAATGTCTCTGCCGGAGGCGGAAGTGCCCCGCCCTTGCCCCCTCCCGGCTAAGGAATCTGCTCGGGTTTGCTCTCCGGGGCTTTTGTTCCCTGCGAGCTTTCCGTACAGCTTTGGAGAAGGAGAGTGAAAATGGGGGCCTCCCAATCTCTGCCCCGGAGGAGCCGAGAACTCGGGGCCCCGCTCCTCAGTGAGCCCCCAGAGAAAAGCCGTCAGTCACTCCCGTCTCCCCGGTCTCCGGCCGCACTCCGTGCTCACCCGGCCTGTGACCGCGCACCTCTATCTCTGGCACCCGACCCCGGGTGGAGTCTCCAAACCCAGCAGATCCCTGCGGTGCCCTCCCGCGTGGCTCCTCCCGGGGGAGGAAGGGGAGTCTCCCCGGATCTGCCGCTTGTTGGGTCCCTGCTGGAGGAGCAGGGGCCCGTCTGTGCCGCGGATCACGGTTTATGGCGACCCCGAGCTGAGAGCCCGCGCCTGGGCTCCGCCTCTGCAGCCGGCTTCCCTGCTCCGTTACCTGGGAGCTCTGCCGCCCTCAGGCACCCCCGGTCTTTCTGTGACCCCGAGGGTCCTGAGACCACACTGTCCCGTAGGGTTCCACCCCCCGCTTAGCCACCAGAGTGACGTCCCTCGGCGGAGCAGACTTTTAAAAGTTCCGATTTTGTGCTCCGCGGCTCTATCACTTGCCAGAAGCGGCCGACGGAGGCCCCTCCCCCGCCGTCTATCCTCCCGAATATCGCCTCGGATTCACTTCTCCGCACGTCCTACCTTCCAGAAAGTGGTTGCTTTTCTGATGAGAGAGTTGTTGCTCTTCTTTTCTTCGATCTCTTGTTGAGTTTGTAGGTGTTCAGAATGGTTTGATCCCTATCCAGCTGAATTCCTGAGAGGAGACGAAATCCAGGTCTCCTACTCCTCCGCCATCTTGCTCCGCCCCTTTCTTTTTGCTTCTCTTATTGTGCATTTCACTTCTCCCTATGTTATAAACCTCACAATATACTGTTACTATTTTGTATTAAGCACTCACTTATCTTTTTATGTTTGCCTATTTAAAAGTGGGGAAAATAATACCTTTTATATTTACCTGCATTTTTTACTATTTCTGGTACTCTTTTTTATATAGAGCCAAATTCATATTTGTGTTATACTCTTTCTGCCTAAAGAAATTCCTTTAATATTTCTTGTAATGCAAATCTACTGCCAATGAACGTTTTTAGCTTTTCTCTGTCTAAAAATGTCTTTACTTTGCCTTCACTTCTATAAAACATTTTGCTGGGCATAAAATTCTGTGTTGATAGTTTTGTTCTATGTAATCTTGTCAGTACTTTAAAGATGTCACTCCATTGTTTTCTGGCTGGTATAACTAATGATGAGGAGTCTTCTGTGGGTAGTATCTTTGTTCCTTTGTGTATATTTTTTTGTTCTTCATGATTTTCACTTTATATTTGGCTTTCCAAAGGATTTTCACTTTATATTTGGCTTTCCAAAGTTTAACTAGGATGTGCCTACATTTTTGTCTACATTTTTGTTTTGTTTACCTATATATAATATATAAATACATATATACTTTGTATTTATCCTCCTTAGTGTTCTCTTACCTTTTCAGATCTGTGGTTTGTTGTATTTGATTAGTTTTGGAAAATTCTTAGCCTGTATCTCTTCAAATATTTCTTCAACCTCCTAATTTTCTTCTGGAACCTCACGTACCTATATGTTAAACTATTTGTACTTGTCCCATAATTCTAGCATACTATGTATTTTTATTTTTTCTTTTTTGTTTCATTTTGAATAATTTCTCTTTACCTCTCTTTAGATCCAAGTCGACTGTTTCTTTTCTCAGCTGTGTTCAGTCTATTTATGAGGCTATCAAAAGAATTCTTGATACCCAAGAGTGTTTTTTAAATTGTACACATTTGTATTTGACATTTTTTATAATTTACATCTCTGCTGAAATTCCCCATTTGTTCCTGCATAATGTCCATTTTTTCCATTTGATTCTTTGACATATTACTCAGAGTTACTTTAAAGTCACTGATTGTTTTAACATCTAAGTCATTTCTGAATCTGCTTCTGTTAGTTGCTTTATCTTTTGAGAATGGATCTTTTTTCACCCTTGATTTTTTTTCATGTCTCCTAACTGCAATTGAATACTAAACATCATGTTTCACACAAATCAGTTGAAATTGCAATAAATAGTATTTATACCTAGAAGTGGGCATGTTTCTTCTGCTGTCAGGCTGCTAATGTGGAAGATTGAGTCAATCCATTCAGTAGATGAGCAAACTATAGATTTTGTGGTTGCTGTTGTTACCTTCAATGTATAAGTTTCAAACTTTTCCAATGGTAAATTTTTGTCATTTTGTGCTTAGTGTGAACTCTGGGATGGCCAAGGGATTTACTTTTTTCCTGCCTCACCTATGGTTTTCAGTACATCCTAGATATCTATATCACACTGAGCATCTTTCTCTACATTCCCAGTTACTGGCCACACTCATTTAAAACACACACTGTGGTGGATTGTTACTGCTTGGTAGCCTATGCTAAGCTTGTGATTGGAGCAGTGAATCTCTATTCTCCTGGTCCAGATTTAGTCTCAAGCAGTCTTTGTGTCTGAGTTTTAGGTCTCTTCATCATTCCTGCCTCTTTTTTCCATAACAGCCAAACTCTATTATCTATCTTTGACAGGTCTTGAGAAAGGAAAGAGTTTTCTGCCCTTCCCTCAAAAGTAGTAGACCCCTGATTGATATCAATCAATTTGATATCAATTTGGGGGATTAATGGGGGGATTTTCTACCCTCTCTGCAAGGGGCAGACAGCTTTCATTTTTACCCTTTCTCCAGAGGCAGTGAATCTTTTCCTGGCTGCTGAGGCAGAAAGGAGGGTTTCCTATCTTTCCTCTAGTGGTTTTGCTTATATCCCTCCCAGCAGGTGGAGGAGAAGAAAGATTTGCTGCCTCTTTCTCAATGTCTTAGGGTTTTGCTTCTCATGAAAATGGGATCTGGGGAATAAGTGTTGTGTGCTTGTCCCTCATTGGCAGCCAGTCACCTATTTTGTATATGTGCCATTGCAGGGAGCTCACTCTGTCCTCCTGCTTTGCACCCATTTTTCTTATCATTACCTGGTAGAAGCCCATGAAGAAGATTTTATGAGTGAGTGAGAAGTACCTCCTCTCAGCATTGTGAGATGGGCTGTATGTGGGGGGCTCTCAGTTATTCTAAACTGATGTGCTAGCCCACATTCAGCCTTTTAGATTTTATTATAGTTTTGGCTGATTATATATTACTCACTTCCATGGCAGTCATCTCTTCCTCCAGTAGTCTGCCAAAAGTGGAATAGCCCATGGGTCCCATCTCTTATCAGGGGTGCTTGTCACTGCTTGGAACTCAGTTTGTTTTGTTGTCTTGCCACCTCAGAGCTCTGATCAATTCAAGAAATTAGGATTTTGTAGATTATCCACCATTTTCTTGCTGTTAAGATGGGAGTGATGTTCTGTTGTGACTTTCTATATCTTAAGCAGAAGTGAAACTGGCAGTGGTTTTTTAAAAAGCATTTGGTGAGCAGTAACCTCAAACACAGAATATGTACATAGTTTATCTTTCAGGCAGAATAAAAAATTTAAAGCATACGTTTTATCTTGTCCCTTTTCTGCTTAAAACCTCTACAGTGGTTTCTCAGCACACTTAAAACACAAACATCATACCACAACCCATAATTCTTTTCATAATCTGCCTGCTGCCTACCTCAGCACTCTTAGCTCATAACATTATGCCTCTAGCTCCCTCTGATGAAGCCTATAATACAAGTAGCTCTTATTTTACTTTACTAGACTTCCTCCTGTTTCAGAGTTTGTTTGTTTTTTTTTACTTCTCACTGGAATGCTCTCTCTCAAAATTTTTGTATGCTTGGCTCCTTCTTCATTCAGTTTACATCTGAAATGCCCATTCTCCCTCAAGTTATTCCCTGATCTCAAATACCATTTTTTAATATGACAATACTTTGATAATTTTTTTGTCTATTTCTATCACTCTCCAAAGAAAATAAACACAGTGAAAAAATGGGAAATTTTCTGTAGTATTCAAGTCAATATTCTTAGCACCCAGACCATTACTAGGCACATATTAGAAATACAATAACTGTGTACTGAAAGAAGGTTGGATGAATGAATATCATAACTGTGTGTGTGTGTGTGTGTGTGTGTGTACGTGTGTTTGATATCACCAGAGCCTGGAACAATGACTTGCACATAGGAAAAATTCAATAGATATTTATTCAGTAAAAAAAAACAAAAACAAAAATAAAAACAGGACTATAGATCTTGATAAGATATAGATTTAGTAGGTTTAGCCCATTAAGAAAAATGATGTTTTACTTTTTTATTTTTTTATTTTTTATTTTATTTTTTCCAACATTTATTCTTTTGGTATCACCATCTCTTCTGGAACCATCCTTTTCTTTTTTTGTTAAAATAAGCTTGTAGGTTCTTCTCTCACATGATAAGTGATTAAAATAGCATAAGTGATTCCCATCCTAGGGAAAGGTATGTTTTACAAAGGAACAACAGCTTCAAGTGAAAGGATAAACGTAACACAGAATTTCAAGTTCTAGTCAATGCCAAAGATAGAGCAATTTGTGGCCTGACTCACAAACACCACACATATTCAGTCTTCCTCTAGGAGCAGCAGACTCCAGGTCTCAGATATGTCAAATTGGTACAGTTTTAACAAGTACATTCTGAAGACCAAATCTTGTTAGAGTATCTTTAGGTTTAACTTTCAATAAAAGGAAGAATGAAGTCTTTTATTTCCTTGCCTGTTTGTCTGCCTTCCTTCCTTTCATCTTTTCCTTCCTTCCTTCCTTCTAACTTTGTGAATGTTTTGGAAAATATTCACTAGCTCTGAAATTGTAATTTGCTTCCTTTCCCCCTTTTATTTATAAATAAAGCTGAGCCAGAGAGCCTCCAGCTACATTTCATAAAGGACCAACCCAATGGCTTTCACATTTACAATCAATATGGGAACAATGCAGTCACAAATCATTTTGTAATGCAGTTGTCTAGAGAATTCAGATTTTTTTTATCCTTCTCCAAATAAATTATCAATTCTTTAAGTATAATCAAGGGAGAGAGAAAAACAACTGAGTTACATTGTTTCTAGCTTTCAAATAAAAAAAGAATCTTGACTAATGTAACATGCAAATCTATTATTAACTTTTCCAAGTCAATGTGACTAATTAATTCAATATTCCTTCTTAGGACTATAGTTTTTCTGTATTTTTGCATGTTATAATCTTCTAATCTCTTTATACCACCACTTCTCCATCATAATTATAATCCAGTTTAAATAAACACATGAGACTTATAAAGATGGGTTTTATTAAATTATTAAGCTGCTTTACTTTACAGTTTGAGGGAGGAGATTTTAGTGGAAGTTTTGCAGAGCTAAGAAAACTGTTAATATTGCCTTGATAAGAAACAACATAGTACAAATAGCCATTGTATATTTGCCATTGTTTCTTCTTAATTTTATTCACAGAAAAGTTGTATTGTCTTGTTTTAAGTCTTAAATATGTATTTGTTTAAGACTCATTTAAGCACTAGAGCACTGCTAAAATTCCCTGATTTAAAATACCAAAATTTCTGATCGCATAACAAAACCTCAAATATTTGGCAACTATACATTCGGCACCTTCCAACAAATGGAATTCCAGCTACAGCAAAATTACAGGCAGAAGTTAGGAAAAGCTATTGAGAAAAGCCAAAGGCATTGAGTTCAAAGAAATGCCATGGTTGGTCAGGTCTCTGCAAGATCAAAGAGTTCTGGGATTGGTTGGAAAGACAAGCATGCAACTTAGCACCCTCTGGCTGGTATGGTCACAGTGCAAATGAGTGTTGAAGCTGAGCCGAAGAGAAGAATGAGAACAGTGATGAGAAGGCAAGAGGAAGGGCAGCAGAAGGAAGATAACATAAAAGAGGGGAGGAAGGGTTATGGTATGATTGGTGTAAGATGGACCAGTAGGAAAAAGAGAAAAAGAAGCAAGAGGGGTAAGAAGAAAGCAGGAAGACTGTATGGTGTGGAAAAGAGGAAAAAATATGGACAAGCCAAACCAAGAAAAAAAGGAAACATCCAGAACATCCTATTATGTTACAATTCCTGAAAATTAAGAAGTAACTCTATTTAATTTGTATAAGTCCAAATTAGCAAAAAGAAATGCTTATTTTGACAAGAGCAAAACTCATATTGCTTACTCAATTGCAAGATACTTTTCCACATGGATTATCCCAGTGCTCCTTAGGGGGGCTCTGTTAGTCACTGTTATCATGACTGAGTTTATAGATTAGAAATCTGAACCACAGACATTTTAAGTAACTGGCCAAGACGTTAGCCTGTAGAATGAGAAATTGGGTTAATATATAGCTGTCCTCAAAGACCATGGTTCAATTATGTCATTTTGCACCTATCTTTGTTTATATTTTACCATAGATGACATTAATATAACTAAACTTCCTTCTAGTTAATTCTCTCAAATTCTATATATAATAAAAACAACTATGTTTACCCTTGGTAATACCTTTCCTCTTGCCTCACATAGTACCAGGTCAGTAAGACTCCTTGCTTATTAACAGTTTTGGCTTTCATTCTGGGCTCATTTCCTTGATGAGGGAATGCCTATTGATTTTGGCCAAGAAGTAAAAATAGAAGTGCTCTTTCCATTAACCCAGTTCTGGTGCTTTCCAAAACTATAGGTGAATGTAAAACTCTCATGTCATGCCTAAACACTCTGATTGCAACCTCATGGTAAATGTTATGGCTCTTGGTGATACCTGTCACAGAAATTGACCTTTTAATACCCACATCATATTACACTAGCCATATTAACTAACTTAGGTCTTTTATCATGGCTTCCTTAAAATTTTGTGATACCAAAATCGCTAATTGAAATGGCTAGCAGTAGATTTACAAAAACTGATTCTCATTAGGTTGATTTGGATAGATTTCAGGGGCTTAGTATGTATAGCCTGTATTTGTATTTAAGGCTAGATACATAAATAAAAATATATATTTTTTGAAATTAGAAAGATCATTTTATTTTCACATTTTATTTATAATGAAATCCTTGGTCCAGATTTCCTCTCGCATTCTGTTTTAGAAAGTTACCTTGAAAGCAGTGGTTGCTGGGAGTGGAAAGGGAAGATTGGGTATGGAACAAAATGTACTTAAAACAAATATGAAAGAAATGAAAGACAAAGCTGTTTAGTATCTCAGAGACAACATCAAAACTAAGATTTCCCCATTCCATATATAATTTCTTTGAAAGGTGTTAAGCCTGTCAAAACAATTAGAACTCTTCTTCAATATACATTATAATCAAACCAAACCAAATAACCATGAGAAATGCATCACACTATAATAACAATAGTGTGAAAAGATCTATTTCATTTTATTCAACCTGTTTAGTTTTTTATGGAAAAGTAGCATGCTGGGATGGTCGATGCAAAGTAGATATACTTTAGCTTTATAGTATAAGTGAGGAAATCAGTGAGTCATTTAATTTGTCAGAGGCAATCAAACAACTGAGAAGAAGATCCAAGAGCAACACCCAGCACTTTTAATCTCTAGTTATATTTTTCCCATTGTTTCTATTGTTTCTGAGAGGATAAGAGAAAGTGGTTCTGTATATAAACAGGAGTTAAGTGGTGTATATACTATTTATTTAATAAATATTCTCAAAGCAATGGTGGATGCATGTTGCCATGAGCCCTGGTTTTATTGCTTATTTGTATCTGATATCTAAATCTTGTGATGGAAGCCAACTGTAAGTGAAGTCAGGTTATCTTGGCAAACCGAAAAATCTCCATATGGTTTATCCTGATATCAACACAGATTCTCTTTAGAGATGGAAATGGTATAGTGATCCGGAATTTGAGCTCCCTAGAAAAGGCCCAATGGGAGAAAAAAGTGGTATAAACCTAGGAAGCCACAAGCATGATCATGTATGACCCAGAGTTCAGGGATGTGTGAGTTTATATGGAAAAACTTGCAGCTTTTTTTTCCATACACTTCTAAGTAAAATTTAGCATTTTCTTTAATCATGAATGTAGGACCGACCACGGTATTATTAGTAGTACCTTGTTATCGATATTAATCAGATATTTCCATATCATATTACAGCTTGTGCAGACATTTCAAAATTTTATTTATACTAAATCTTGTTATTTAATGTATTAATCACACATTTAAAAATATTTATATATTTACATTTAATATGCTAGTTCTCCTTTTTATTTCTCTACAATGTATTTTAAGCATTTAGAAACATTAGTTTGAGAGGTCTCCACAGACTGGCAAAATGATCCATTGCCAAGAAACTGAGAACTTCTGATCTAACCTAGCTGCCCTAACCCAAACCATCTAATCCACTCCTGGTAACTATTATCTTCCTAACTCATTTTTCTCCCTCAATTCTTGCAACTCCAAGATCTAATCTGTACTCAAATGCAAGGGTTATCTTTGAATGTGTAAATACCGTCTTACTCTCCTGTTCAAAACTTGGGATGCTTTACCAATCCATTTAGGCTCAAATCCAAATTCCATACCTTGGTCTAAATACCATGTCTCTAGTTTCTTCTTTTTTCTCTGACCTAACCACTTTCCACACTTGCCTTTACTCATCATGCTTATCATGCCATCTTTCTTGCGGTTCTATCACATCAAAGCCAATCCTGGCTAAGGCCTTTGGTTTGGTTCAGCGCTTTGGAATTCTCTCCTCCAATTCCGTCCCACACCACATCTTTGCTACGTTTTTCCTCCCCCATCAGGTCAGATGATCCCTGACAAAAGCGGTGCTTTTCTCCCCAAGTCACTGTCACATCATCTTTATTATTTGTTTCAGAATCGTTACCACTATCATGTTTATTTTCCAGCTTTCCTTTACCAGAGTCTAAGTTCCAAGAGGGCAAAGATGCTGGCTGGCTCACTACTTTAAATCCTGTGGCACATAGTGGGAGCCCTATAAATATTTTTGACTGAGTGAATGAGGCCCATCATTTTATTGATGAGGAAACTAGGGCACAGAATCCTTAATTAGTTTCCTTGTCATTTCATACAGTGATATAGATACTGAAAGCATCTGTAAATAACTTTTAATGACCTGTTGGCATTTTATTTTTGAAATCAGTTAATAAATCCATCCATTATTGAAAAATGCAATTTTTCTTGTGTTGAATGAGTTTTTCGAGATTTGTCATATTCCTTCCTTTTTAGATAAATCATCTAAGCACAAAGTGTAGATTCCTTTTACAGCACTGAGTAACTTTCTCTAAAATTATACCTTGAACTCCTAATTTTTAGAATTATATCTTCTTAACATCTCTCTTGGTCCTTGGATGGTTTTTATACAACAGTGCCCTCTATGTTCAACCAACATACAGTTCACCTAATACTTCTTAGGTTATTTAGCCCATAGTTAATTTTTTAATGTAATTATATATTACAATTAATAGCTTAATTTCAAGATCACTGACTCCTTTGGTTGCCAGGCTTTGGGAAATGTATGAATGTGGGTAAATGTCAAATTTGATTAGCTTTCAGTTCATCGAGATTTACAAAAGTTAGAATTTCCTCTACATAGAAAGAATCTAGGAGATCTAGTTTGCTTATTTTCTTGAAATAGTAGAGCATCCACTGATAAAAATAAACAATCTAGTTGAAAACAGGACCTTGGCTGGTCTTTAAGAACCAGCTGAACTAATAAACCAACTTGTCAGTGCTGTTCTCCCCAGAGCTCTTTTCCTTTGATGCTGCTAACCTGTAGGTACTCTCATTTATTATAGGATTTGCATTTGTGATACTAGTCAAATCATCAGAAAACCTAGATGTTTTGGACAAAGCAATAAACAGATGACCTAAGTGGGATTAAACTTTTACAAAAGAGCCTTCTCTGTTTTAGTCCCAGAATCTGTCGGTGTTCAGCCTGGTGGTGTGATCAAAGCCAGATATGTCTGGAACGGAGTAAAGACAAATTGTGACTGCCTCGCAGAATAAGAAATAAGCAAGTTGGGCAGGTATGCAGAATTCTGATGGAAGCAGTGATGTTTATGTTTCGTGTTATGAAAATAGTGAGAGTGAATCTGGATGGTAAAAAACCGAGTCATGCCAGAGCACTTGAGTCAGCTATGTACATGCCTGCTAGGGAGTTTTCCTTTGTTCTTGTTAGAGGCGGCACTTGGCTTATTTTAATGGCTTTTCCTTGCATGGCATAATCACCAGCTATGTGATTAACCACGTCTAGTTAAGTTATTTCATCACATCAAAAGTGGTGTAAAATAGCTTTTCTGTTGACTGGGAAGCTGAGTTTGGTGGCTATGAAAGTACCAGACATCAAAGAGTTCTATTATCCACAGATTACATGGAAACAGGCCAGCAACATTGGAAGTTTCCCCTCTATTACTCTTTCCCTTCAGTGGAATCATCACCCACTAGATTGGAGGGAAGGAGGTGATTTTTATAATAATCCATTCTTGCACTCTTTATCCAAATAGGAAGGATGGTGACCAGCTGTTTTGTCTCCACCAAAGGCAGATAAAGGGGGAAAAAAAATGCTCATATTGTAGCAGGAAGATACCACTGTGTCCTGGCTAGAAAAAAACACTAAAGAGACTTCTCATTTTAGCTTTTACCTCCAGCCAGTTGTTCAATTATGGCTAAGCTGTTTAATTTCTCTTAGGCATTTATAAAAGGCTAGGATTAATTCAGTCTGAAAAGTGCTTTGGGGCACTAAATCATATGTCCTTTTATAACCTAAACTTGAAAAAAGAAAATGAGAGATATCCAAATTTCAGCCCCAGAAAAATTTCAATAGAGAAAACATTAACTATGTTATAATATGTCTTGATTTCTTTAAGTGAGATGATTCTGACAGGTGAGGAAGTCTTGGCCTTGAAGGGATGCCTAGAAATTGTATTTTCTCATGAATACCTAGTTGATCAGCAGGAATTAAATTCTTTTTTTAAAATTTTATTATGTTATGTTAATTACCAAACATTACATCATTAGTTTTTGATGTAGTGTTCCATGATTCATTGTTTGTGTATAACACCCAGTGCTCCATTCAATATGTGCCCTCTTTAATACCCATCACCAGGCTAACCCATCCCCCCACCCCCCTCCCCTCTAGAACCCTCAGTTTGTTTCTCAGAGTCCATCGTCTCTCATGGTTCATCTCCCCCTCTGATTTCCCCCCCTTCATTTTTCCCTTCCAACTTCTTTTTTTTTTTAACATATAATGTATTATTTGTTTCAGAGGTATAGGTCTGTGATTCAACAGTCTTACACAATTCACAGCTCTCACCATAGCACATACCCTCCCCAATGTCTATCACCCAGTGACACCATCCCTCCCAACCCCCAGCACTCCAGCAACACTCAGTTTGTTTCCTGAGATTAAGAATTCCTCATATCAGTGAGATCATATGATACATATCTTTCTCTGACTGACTTATTTTGCTCAGCATAACACCCTCCAGTTCCATCCACGTCGTTGCAAATGGCAAGATTTCATTCCTTTTGATGGCTGCATAATATTCCATTGTATATATATACCACTTCTTCTTTATGCATTCATCTGTCAGTGGATGTCTTGGCTCTTTCCATAATTTGGCTATTGTGGACATTGCTGCTATAAACATCGGGGTGCATATACCCCTTTGGATCCCTACATTTGTATCTTTGGGGTAAATACCCAGTAGTGCAATTGCTGGATCGTATGGTAGCTCTATCTTCAACTTTTTGAGGAACCTCCATACTGTTTTCCAGAGTGGCTGCACCAGCTTGCATTCTCACCAACAGTGTAGGGTTCCCCTTTCTCTGCATCCCCACCAATATCTGTCCTTTCCTGACTTGTTAATTTTAGCCATTCTGACTGGTATGAGGTGGTAGCTCATTGAGGTTTTGATTTGGATTTCCCTGATGCTGAGAGATATTGAGCACTTTTTCATGTGTCTGTTGGCCATTTGGATGTCTTCTTTGGAAAAATGTCTGTTCATGTCTTCGGCCAATTTCTTGATTGGATCATTTGTTCTCTGGGTGTTGAGTTTCATAAGTTCTTTATAGATTTTGGATACTAGCCCTTTATCTGATATGTCATTTGCAAATATCTTCTCCCATTCTGTCGGTTGTCTTTTGGTTTAGTTGACTGTTACTTTTGCTGTGCACAAGCTTTTTATCTTGATGAGGTCCCAATAGTTCATTTTTGCCCTTGCTTCCCTTGCCTTTGGCGATGTTTCTAGGAAGAAGTTGCTGCGGCTGAGGTCGAAGAGGTTGCTGCCTGTGTTCTCCTTTAGGATTTTTTTTTTTTATGTTATGTTAATCCCCATATATTACATCATTAGTTTTTGATGTAGTGTTCCATGATTCATTGTTTGCATATAATACCCAGTGCTCCATGCAGAACATACCCTCTTTAATACCCATCACCAGGCTAACCCATCCTCCCAACCTCCTCCCCTCTAGACCCCTCAGTTTGTTTTTCAGAGTCCATAGTCTCTCATAGTTCATCTCCCCTTTAGGATTTTGATGGACTCCTGTCTCATGTTTAGGTCTTTCAACCATTTTGAGTCTATTTTTGTGTGTGGTGTAAGGAAATGGTCCAGTGTCATTCTTCTGCATGTGGCTGTCTAATTTTCCAACAGCATTTGTTGAAGAGACTGTCTTTGTTCCATTGGACATTCTTTCCTGCTTTGTCGAAGATGAGTTGACCATAGAGTTGAGGGTCCATTTCTGGGCTCTCTATTCTGTTCCATTGATCTATGTGTCTGTTTTTGTGCCAGTACCATGCTGTCTTGATGATGACAGCTTTGTAATAGAGCTGGAAGTCCGGAATTGTGATGCCACGAGCTTTGCTTTTCTTTTTCAACATTCCTCTGGCTATTCGGGGTCTTTTCTGGTTCCAAACAAATTTTAGGATGATTTGTTCCATTTCTTTGAAAAGAGTGGATGGTATTTTGATAGGGATTGCATAAATGTGTAGATTGCTCTAGGTAGCATTGACATCTTCACAATATTTGTTCTTCCAATCCATGAGCATGGAACGTTTTTCCATTTCTTTGTGTCTTCCTCAATTTCTTTCATGAGTATTTTATAGTTTTCTGAGTACAGATCCTTTGTCTCTTTGGTTAGATTTATTCCTAGGTATCTTATGGTTTTGGGTGCAATTGTAAATGGGATCGACTCCTTAATTTCTCTTTCTTCTGTCTTGTTGTTGGTGTATAGGAATGCCACTGACTTCTGTGCATTGATTTTATATCCTGCCACTTGA